>NC_091559.1:15206351-15226351 GCF_042767895.1 Penaeus vannamei | reverse complement strand
TCAGCAATAGCATTTCCAGTTTCTGCAACAAATATAAATGACAAAGATAACAGTCTATAACACGAGAAGCAATACCATAAAAATAGAACAAATCACAAGCAATAACAGCAACAATAATAATACAACAACAACGGCAAGAACTCGAACAATGCCAGCAGAAACCAGGCGACACGAATCATGACTGAGATCGAAGCAAAAAGCCATCGCACTTGTACAGTATCCTCGACCCAACTTCAGCACGAAATCCCCCTTTGAAAGCAAAAAAAACGACGTTGCCCACACCCGCTGGGCATCCGAAATTTTTGCGAATATAATTACTACATGCAAATGCCCTGTGGTTTTACGGAGGGGTGGAGTGGGGGGTGGGGGAGGATTTTTGGAGGATATGGAGGTGTGCGGGGAGATGGGAAGGGGGGAGGAGGCTAGGGGAGAGGAGGGCAGGATGGAGCTGCGTCCCGATCCTCTAAACAACCTTGGCCGTTCCAAATACAGGCGGCGAATAATGGCACTCAAACCCGCAGTTCTGCGCTCCGTTCCTCTACAAAGGGAGCGCGCGCACGCACGCACTACCTATCTATGCATCTATCTGTCCATCGGTCCACCTACCTATCTATCTCTATTTATCAACACAAACCCCACAGTCGTCCTGAATTAGGCCAGTGATCCCGCCTGCGCTGCTCGCTGGGGAGCGCCAAGCAGACCCCCCCCCCCCCCCCCCCCGACACAAGCCAGCTCGTCGCTAACCCGGGCTCTGTCGGCTTAGCGTTTGCTGCTCTGACACGGCCTTGGGCTCCGGTGCCAGCTCGTTATTGTTCTCTGTAATCCGCAAGAACAAAACGACGCTGGATATTTGGATATGTAAACAACACTGGCCATTTATTCATTGTGTGTGTTTCTGCGTGCCAGTAAAGGTCGACGTTTGCATGCACTCCCTCCGTATGTGTGCTGTCATCTTCAGTGTATACCGTATGTGCATCCCTGGCAAGCACCAGCGTCTGGAAGATTCAGTGCCTGCCTCCACCAAAGCACAGGGTAGCATGCAGGCCCGACCAAGAGTTATGCATGATCATCCTTCATGCATCAACGCCACCCCCCCCCCCCAACCCCACCCCGTGCTGAGGGAACCTTTCCACCTTAGCGTGACACAGGATGCTAACAAGGTGCTCGTGCGCTCTCTTCACCCTTCTCCTCTCCTATCCTCTTCTTTTCTCTTCTCTTCTCCTTTCCTCTTTCGTCTCTCCTCTTCTCTCCTTTACTTCTCCTTCTCCACCCTCACTCATCTCTATCTTTCCTTCCATTGCCCGCCAGAATCGCTAACATATTTCACTGTTTTACTCTGTCTATGTAACCGCCTTTGCCTCCATTTCTGCTCTTCTTATATCCACTTTTTGCTGCGTTCTCCTCCGTTTATCTCCTTTCTCACTCCTGTCCATCACGTCCCCGCCACAACTTCCGGCACGCGAAGTTAGGATCAAGGAAGGGGTAAAGGGAGGGGAAGGGTGGGGAGGGGAAAGGGAAGGGGAAGGGGGATGAGGATGAGGAAGGGGGGTGGGGAGAGGGAATGGAAAGGGGAAGGTGTAGTGGGAAGGGGGGATGGGTTATGGGAAAGGGGCAGGGGTGGGAAGGAGAGAAGGGTTATGGGAAGGGAGAGGGGAAATGGGAAGGGGAAGGGACATTGAAAGAAGGGGAAGAGGAAGGGTAAGGGTAAAGGGGTTGAGGAAGGGAAGAATACGGATTGCTGATATGGTAGGGTAGAAGGCGAGCAAAGAAGGGAAAAACGGGGAAAGAAGGGTCGAGAAGAATAGCTAAGGAAGTAGCGCGAAGGAGAAGGGGAAGGAGGGGGAAGGGAGGGAGGGCGGTCTTCACGCGCGGGAAAGCGTCGAGCGCTTTTCGAACGCCGCCGCCGCGCCCCTCCCGCGCTGTCCCCGCGTCGACGTCTCGCTCCTCCGGGAAAAACGCGGCCGTACGCGCGCGCTCGAACCCGCGCTGCCTTTCCCGTTGCGCCTCGGCTCTCGGGTGCGCGGGTCTAAGCGCTTGGGGCGGAAGCACGTGGGATGTCTGTCTGGTTCTTTCTTTTCCTCGCCTGCGTTCCTCTCTTCCCCACTTTTTGTTTGTCCTTTATATCTCCCTATCACTATCTACGTCTCTGTTTACTTCTCTCCGTGCCTTTGTTTCTCTCCCAACCTGCCTGTATCTGTCTGTGTGTGTCTCTCTCTCCATCCCACTTCCCCCCTTTCTCTCTCTTCCTCTGCTAGTCTGCCTATCTTTCATCCCCTCCTCCGATCTTCAAACCCGACCATAAGCACCGTGGCAACAGCAGAGGAAGCGCCATAATCACAGCAGCGGAAGGGAACCCGAGAACACGATACAAAAACACGTGTGCCTCTACTCTCGAAGGTTTTGTTAGCACGCCGAGGAAAAGATGGAAAGGGGGGAGGGGGGGGATCTGGAGTGAGGCGAGGACGAGCAGAGTGTGAGAAGATGGCAATGAAGGGAAGGAGCCGAGAGGAAAGGGTTGGTGAAATACTGAAGAAAAGAAAGGGAGCAAGGGGATGGACAGGAATAATGCTGGTAGGAGAGGGAAGGAAGAAAGAAGGAAGAGTAATGTCAGATAAAAGCAAGAGGGAAGAAAAAATCAGGGAAAATGGTCCTGAGAGAAATGCAGTGGTCAACAAGGACCCTTACGGACACCACCTGAACACAAGGACGGAACACCCATCAAAAGGCAAACCCCAAGGAGAGGCGTAACTCAGACACGAGAGGGGAAAATGTAAAGAAAAAAGAGAGGGAAAAAGTATCACACGGGAAAGACCTTTCAATAGCGAAGCCCAAAGCAACAGGAAAACGGTCAATGTCGCGACACTGAACCCACAGTTAAACTCCCAAGACGTCCTCCAAGTTGCTATTAAACTCTACTTGCTTTCACCTCTCCCACGACGCCTGCCTCAACCGCCTCTTACCTGCAAAATGAAAAAAAACCATGATTAGCATAATGGGCACCACAGTCGTTTTGGAAATTTACAGATACTAATTCATATGACCATTTCAGTCGTGGCTAACACACTTGACGAGACCTCACATCAGTCGCAGCGCCCACGAACAAAGCAAACTGCCTCAACATGCGATCCAGAAACCAGCAAGACGCGCTACTCCTCGAGCCCCCCCCCCCTCCCCCCTCATCCGCCCAGCCGACTCTTTCAGCACGAGGGCCACAAGGAGTCGTCCCGCCGGCCCGACACTCACGACGACCAGGGCGAAGAGAAACCGCTAGCCGCTACGTAGCAGCTCCTCCTCGGCCGGCTCCTTTCCGCTCGTTGGCTATAATAGTTCCCTCGCCGCGCCGCGCCGTCGCCGCCGCAGATCCGACGCTGCTAACTGTGCGGAACGCAGCGGGCGACCCTTTAAAAATCTCTCCCCTCAACTTTTTCTTTTGCATCTTTTTTTTTGTCAATCTGAGGGGCATTTTCCATGTTTCTGCCCACCTGCCTGCTTATTTCTCTCTTACGGCATAGTTTGAATCTCATTTTGCATTGGACTCTCATACATCTAAAATTTCCTCATCCATCACTCTCCGCTGCATGCATATTCCGCAATGCCTCAAATGACAGTCGCAGTCTCTGCAAATACGAGAGGAGAGAGGGCGCACCCACGGCTTTATCACCTGTAATAATCTACTTTCCACCTGCGTCGTATTTGCAAGGCTGCGAACAATAGACTGGGGGAAGGGGAAGGGGAGGGGGAGGGACGGACAAAACAAGAACCCCTTTGCGGTGGGAAGGGAAACGAAAGGGGAAATCTGCAAAACTTTCAATGGGCTCTAATGGGTCCTAATAGTCTCGTTCACCTAATTACCCGCAAACGGATATCTGAGGGACGACGCGATATATCCCACGACGCCCAGAGATCCGTGTTGCGTAAAGGTGCACCATACAGTCTCAACGATGTACAGGAATACGTCTGGCTTGAAACACTAGCACGTAAGACAATGCATTCGGGGCCAGGGGAATATTTACATTATGGCCGAAAAGATATTCAAGAACGACTATTTTCTTCACTCACATTTCTCCTTTGCGCTCATCTGATCAGGCATAATGGGCTATACAAACAGGAATGCTCATATGAAGATGCATTAGGAAAAAATAAAATAAAAATATAACTATGAGAGCTATAAAAATCTTCGCTATGGCTGCTCAAAGTCAAGAGGTCGAACTTTCCTAAAATCTCTCGGGGCATTTGGGGCTTCTCAAGGCGACCCACACAGCTGTCCGACGGCCCACTCAGCTGCCTCGTGAAGCGCTTACTCAAGCCTCTATCAATTAATCCATCGAGGAAACTAGCACTAAGAACGGGCATTAAAACTGGGCGCTTTTTCCAGCATCATAAACATCACACGGCGTTGATCGGCACCTTTGTGGGCGGACACAAGTAGGGGCGCGTCGTGTACTGTGAGAAGGCGAGGGCGTTTTCAGGCGTGGGCGGGGAGAGAAGAATGGTCGCTGGCGGGCGTGCGAATCTTGCCTCGCGTGGGCGGGACGAAATGTGGACATCACAGGCACTGTACATGTGTGCAGGCAACAGATGTTTCGCGCACGCGCATACATGCGTGCTTCCACATGAGCTTCTGAAGTCGGCGCGTTTCCAGGAAGGCCGGACACCTGTTGCGAGCCCCCCCCCCCCCCTCCCCCGCCGTTCGCCGCGGAGGACCGCTGCTTCCCTCCGCCGCCCACTCGAACTCCGTGGGCGACGCGGCAACGAGCAGGCCGGGCGGAACCGATGCGAGAGGTCATGCAACGCGTGAAGCATCGCGCTCGCAACTATCGCTCGCGGATTGCGTCGGAATAAGTAACGCAAAGGACGCAATGTGGCGCGCATTTCGCAAGGCAAATCATACAGGCAGAAGCAGGTGTTATTTTGTAACTGCGACATTCTCTCTCTCATACAAACGCGCGCGCGCGCACTTCTGTCTCTAAGCATGACGAAGGTAACCTCCTCTCTCTGCATCCTGCTCCAGTGAACTAATGAATGCAAAAAAGGGAGAGCGAGACAAGCAGCAATTCGGCGCTACTATGGACAGGGACTGCAAACGAGACCAAAACCATCACGACTAACCACAATGGCTTCGCCGATTACACACAAGACGTCAAAATACCTGTCGTTTTGTCGAGCAGCAATTAAAACATCGCAAACCTCAACTAACAACAACGATACTCCAGCAAAGTAGACCCTCAGAAACAAGCCGCACCCCTATCATCTCCCTCCCCCCCCTCCCTCCCTTATACCTTCCTAATCCCCCTGCCTCACTCTCCCTCTCTTAAAAAAAAGAATAATGCGAATAACCCCATGCGAGCTCCCCCCCCCCCCGCCACTGCAACCCCCAGACACCACCCGAAGATAAGCGCCCCAAATAAATCGAGATAACAAAACGTCCTCATCCACCTCATTACGGCGGGGGTGAGTCAGCCCGACGCTCCCCGCGGCGCGTTCACACTTGAGCTCCTGTCCTTCATTCATGACGGAGCTCCGGGATGCTCCTTTGCCTCCCGACGCCGCCCGACGATCCCCGGCTGCGAGGCTTCCTGTCGGGGAAACTCTGAGAGAAACACGAGAAGAAGAAGAAAAAAGGAGGGAAACATTTCGAGCCTATTTTCCGAGTTTTATTTTTCGAGGTATAAGTCAACTGATACAAAGACAAGCGCTGTCATGTGGTATTACAAGTCGTCTCGCGATATGACATTGTAAAGTGGAATATGCAGCCATCTGGTATGGGGCGGTGTTACATGGTATGCTGTACAGTATAGCACTACGTGGAGTCTTCTGATATGTGGGACAGTGCAGCATGATATGGCAACAATGCACGGTTTGACACTGGAATGCAATGAACAAAAATTATACTGTTTGTTATAACAAGGACTTCTGCATGTTTGCCATATCTAGTGATGTTACTTAACACTATAAAGTAAATAAAACGTTCAGAAAAACGCTGGGCGAAGTAGCCAGGGCCACACCGTAACGTTTGCTGTCGCAGTCCAGCTGCGGTTGTTTGGACGGGGAAAGGAATCCGCTGCAACTCCTTGGCGCGTCAGGAAGGGAAAGCATGTATTTAAGGGAGATGACGCTTAATACTAATGGCAGAAGGAGAAAAAGACTAGGATGATAAAGATGTTAGGGAAGAAAAATAGCAAGAGACGACGACGAGGAAGGAAGAAGTAAAACAAGACCAAGAAGAAGAATATGAATAGACGGCGACGGCGAAAGAAGGTCAAAAAGAGAACAAGAAAGGGCAAAATACGAGATGAAAATAAACAACAAAATAAGGATGAATGCAACAAGGAAGAATGGAGGGAATAAGAGAGAACACGACAACGAGGAAGCAGGAAGAAGAGAAGCAAGAATTAGACCAGTCTTCCTCAAAGTGTTCGCCAGACAAGGCTGGAGACACTTCGCTTCGCTAACAAACCGAGACCAGAACGTGCTGACTCTCCCGCTGACACTGCAGCATCCTTGTAACGTCAGGCGATACGTATCATCGGCAACTGACCCCGACCTCGACTGGCCACATGCACGGGCAACAAGAGGCATGAGGTCACTTTTTCGACCTTGAGATCCAGTCTTTTTGAAGAGAGACAGACACAAACACATATGCACACTACACACAGACAAAGAGACAGACAAACAGGCAGGCAGAAACAGACAGACAGACAGACAGGCAGACACAGAGACACAGAAACAGACAGACACAGAATCAGACAGACACACACACACACACACGTATTCATGACTCACATAACACCTGATTGTCTACAAGATACCCCATCAACCCATTTATTGTGTGATGTTTGCTATTGCTCTGTTACCATAAAATTGCTTTGCCATACGTTGTGTTGCGCAAGAATTATAGATATATACATTACTGCATCTGCTGGAAGAACATGTGTATGAATGCAAATAAAAGCGCTTAAACGGGTGAATCCAAGGGCGAATATGAGCACGCGAGCAAGGGCGATCGAACACCTAGATGCACTCACACACCAACATTAATAAATTCCAGGCACAACAATATGACGACAACGATATTGCCTCACACACGGTACACCATGACCTCATCCTAAGCTACGAGAGTCGTATGACACACTACTTCCACCTGGACATGACACATCTGAAACATGACATAACACCTTCGCCAGCTAAAGTTGCCTGTACTTCATTAATTCGGAGTGTCAACAAAACAATTTTATGATTTGATAATGGTTGTGCCACATGCCAAAAAGTGGTATAGGTAGGGAAGACGGAGGGAGGAGAGGGAATGGAGAACTGAATTACGAATGAGAGGGAGAGAGAGGGGAAAGAGGAGAGAGAGGAGAGAGAGGAGAGAGAGGAGAGAGAGGAGAGAGAGAGGAGAGAGAGGAGAGATGAAAGAGGAGAGAGAGGGGAGAGAGGAGAGAGGAGAGAGAGAGGAGAGAGAGGAGAGAGAGGAGAGAGAGAGAGAGAGAGAGAGAGAGAGAGAGAGAGAGAGAGAGAGAGAGAGAGAGAGAGAGAGAGAGAGAGAGAGAGAGAGAGAGAGAGAGAGAGAGACGGAGGGTGTGGAGAGGCAGAAACAGAGACAGACAGACACAGAAAGGGGGCAGAGGGAGAACGGGAAGATGGCATTCATCACAGGTCATTTCCGTCCCGTCTCCCAAAGCCCCGCACCAACCGCTTCATCACCGCCACCTCATCACCCTCATCACCAACCCATTCGTCAACCGCAGGTGAACTTTTTTTATTCCTCCTCTTTCCTACGACATCTTCCCTCTCCCTCTGCTGACCTTACCTCCCTCCCCTTCTCCCCTCGCCCTCGCTCGAGTGTCACCCTTACATAAAGTGTCAGATTTGAGTGTCATGTCTCACTTTACACGTCTCGTCCGTTTGTTTGTTTGTCCACCTTTTTCATCCGTATGCAACTGTGCTCATCATAATGCCATAACAAACACAAATATCCATTTACTCTCCAATCCCAACCCAGGCGACAGAACAAACAAACAAAACAAAGCCGAACATCCATCCAGCATCCACCCAAGATAACCTATTCTAATAACCCATGAGTGGTAATGACACCGGAAATGGTGGTGCCATGTGACACCTGGGATGCTGGAGAGATGGGCTGTCGGCGCCTCTTCAGCTGTTGCGGGGGCTTCCTCTTTATTCCTTTTTTAATCTTATATATATTTTCGTCCAAGTGACCTCGCTTTTGTCCTTCGTTTGTCCAAGTGGCTTCGCCTTTACCCTTCGCCTGTCCAAACGGCCTTCTTTTGGCGATGCGCGTGCGCGACACGGCCCGTCAGCAAATTATGAAGTACGGTAAACAGTGAACTTATTTTCTTCGAAGAGAGGACGGTTACACAAAAAATGGCGATGCTTCAAGTTTTCAAGGATATATACAACCATGTACATCAACAATAAACAGGAGTAAGAAAATGGAAAGGGAGAAGGAGAGTAGAGAGGCGGGAAAAAAGGAAGGGAAGGAGGGAGGGGGAAGAGAGAATGAGAGATAGATAGACAGTGAGAGAGAGAGAGAATGAGTGAGTGAGTGAGTGAGAGAGAGAGAGAGAGGGGGGGGGATAGGCAGGCTTATAAGAGCAAGACAGATCTCAATACCAGGGCAATTTCATTGTCATTTCGGTGCAGGTAATAATGCGAAATAATACCCAGCCAAATCAGTTGACAAATAACCTAAAAAAATCAAGACAAATCTGAAGAGAGAAACAAAGAGAAATAATAATATAAAATAAACACGAGAAAGAAAGAGATAAAACATGAGAAGGAAAGAGAGAGAAATCTCTTGTTTTAGACGGTTCAGTACCGGGCTCCGGAGGGAACCGGTAATCATCGACGGCCCCACGACAGCGTCCGTTACCGGTGAGTGACAGGGCGATTACTCTGGGCGGACGAACTGGGATCAAGTCGCTGTGACGACGAAGGAATCTCCTCAAAAAAACAAAAAAACACATATATATATATATATATATATATATATATATATATATATATATATATATATATATATGAAACCACAATAAAGGAATCTCCTTCAAAAACAAAAACAAAAATATATATGGCAAAGAAACCTCAACAAATATATAAATAAGCAATCCAGCCAAGATGATTTAGTAAAGACGTAAGAAAAAATGACAAAAACTACAACCACACACAAGGAAAAAAAACACAAGCAATCGAAGTCAAAATCCACGAATCGGCAACCTTGTACAGACTCTATTTCAACGAAACAATAAACATGAAAACAGTTAACGGTAAGGAGAGTCATCTATAAGAATCCACAGATGACGAACCGATCTCATCCAAGGAAGAGAATATATATATATCTATATCATAATGCGCATCGGCGTAAGACAGATACGAATTAAATGGTTATATATATATACCACAAATTGTCAATAAAGATTCCTGCTGGAGGACTGGCCACGTGCTGAAGGGGGCGAGTGTCATGGCCCTCTTGAGGGGGCGGGGTCAATGGTCAACGGCGAGTGGGAGAGGGAGAGGGAGAGGGAGAGGAAGAAGAATAAGAAGACGGAGGAGGAGGAGGAAGAGAAGCAGGATAGTGAGAGAGAGATAGAATGAGAAAGAGAGAGTGAGAGAGAGATAGAATAAGAAAGAGAGAGCAAGAGCGAGCGAGAGAGAGAGAGAGAGAGAGAGAGAGAGAGAGAGGAGAGAGAGAGAGAGAGAGAGAGAGAGAGAGAGAGAGAGAGAGAGAGAGAGAGAGAGAGAGAGAGAGAGAGAGAGAGAGAGAGAGAGAGAGAGAGAGAGAGAGAGAGAGAGAGAGAGAGAGAGAGAGAGAGAGAGAGAGAGAGAGAGAGAGAGAGAGAGAGAATCATATTTTTCTATTCATCTGCGTGTGAACCAGTCACGGGCGTGTGAGAAAAACAACAAAACGCGCCCGTTCCGTTACGGCTTCGATACAGATCCACTTCGTAATAGCGATGACGATGTCGATACGCAATTGTGATGATGATGATACCAGAAATATGGTCTTATCTGATTTGGAATGATTCATCAATCATAGACACACCACGTCAGATGCCAAGCAGACGCGTAAAAAAGAGAAAAGAAGTTTAAAAACGTTGTTAAGTCATGTGCCGCACGACTCCGAAATGACGAACTGGACATTCTTTCAGAAATCTACCGTTCCACTGGCCATCAGACGCCTCATCGACTTTGTTTCTATTTCCTCTCTTGACT
Source organism: Penaeus vannamei (assembly GCF_042767895.1). NCBI lineage: Eukaryota > Metazoa > Arthropoda > Malacostraca > Decapoda > Penaeidae > Penaeus > Penaeus vannamei. Next base: position 15,216,118 of record NC_091559.1, on the reverse strand, counting down.
ATATATACCCACACGAACACGCACACGCACACACACATTATATATATATATATATATATATATATATATATATATATATATATATATATATGTATGTATGTATGTATGTATACATCTCTACACACACACACACACACCCTGATATATAAATACACAGCCTGACGCATGCGCACACAAAGACAGCCACACATGCGCACCCGACGCGTACTGCCGCGTCGCCTGCAACGCACGAGGTGTAAAAGAGACACCTCACGTGACAAACGCCAGCCGGCAAACATATGCAACATTCCCGTAAACGATATCTTGCACCTGCAACGCATGCAAGGCGCCCCAAGCATTCCTCTTCACCCCCTCTTCCTCGCCAGAGCACATGTGCAACCAAAACATTAATACATCCGTGAATAAACATGATGCCAAGAGCAGTAACACAATAGCGATGATGATGATGATGGTTGATGATGATGATGATGGTGATGATGAAAGATAATGGTAATGGTGACGGTGGTGATGATGATAATAATGATTGTAACAATAATAATTGTTGAGACGATGATGATTGTGATGGTGATAATAATAATAATAATAATGGTAATAATAGTGATAATAATAAAACTAATAATAATAATAATAATAATAATAATAATAATAATAATAATAATAATAATAATAATAACAATAATATTACTACTACTACTACTACTACTACTACTACTACTAATAATAATAATAATAACAACAACAACAACATTAATAATAACAACAACAATAATAATAATAATGCTTAGTCTATCATGATAATGATAACAAGAATAATGATGTGTTCGTTTGTGGTGGTGGCGGTATCCAAGGTCTATATAAGTACAGGTCTCGTCACTTCGGAGTTCTGCGCAGCTTTGGGTGATAAGGCCTATGACGTCACCTGGAAGGAGCTGAGAGCAAGGGGGGCGGGGGGGAATTAGAGCATGGTAGGCAGGGACATAGATAATAGAAAATGGTAGTAAATGAGCAGATACTTGAGTAATTTCAGATGTCGGCACGTTGAACGATTTGCTTATTGGACATGTTTTGCAGGCGATGATTATCAGCGATTGTTTGTAGGCCTATATCATATATTCTACGTGAATTTAGTTTTGTAATTCATATGTTGCAGCTTAGACATGGCATAATAAGGACGTAAAATAAATAAAAAAGACATGGCATATGTAAACTCCAAATGTTTTTGATGAATTTATTATAAAACGAATCATACAACAATAACAATAATAATGATAATAATACTACTACTAATAATGATAATAATAATAATAATGGCAATACATAAATATACACATAAATGTACATATATAAGCTGCAACCAACCACTGGGCATTGTGACTTTGCGCGCGCCAGTCAGTCTAGCGAGCGAAAACGGAGAGAGGGAGAGATCCTTACGGCTCTACCTCACATCAAAGAATGACCACGCGATTAGCGTGGAACCCCCAGGCTCTGCTCCAGATGACGTCATGCGCAAGACGGACGAATTTGAGTCCCTTAGTGACGAGACCTGTACTTATATAGACCTTGGCGGTATCATCATTATTATTTATTATTACTATCATCATCATCATCAACATCATTATCAGTATTATTCGCATAATCACAATCACTATCAAAATTATCATTATCATTATCATCATTCATTATCAGTAGTATTAATTTCTATTATCTTTATCATTATCATAATTACTATATTAATTATCATTATCAATGTCACTATCACTTTCATTTTGACTACCATAATAGGGGCCTAATCGTTGTGATAATAATAATAACCAATCAAATCGTTGTAATAATAATAATAACCAATTTTATTATCATCATTAGAGTTGTAACAACAACGGCAAACATGATAACAACATCAACAAGAACAAGAACAACAATAACAATAATAATGATAATAATAATGTTTGAGATCCTACCCACAGACCAAAACCTTTCCTCTTCCCCTTCGCCCTCCCTTCCGCAGCTGCCCCATACACCCCTCGGGGATACACCTGACGGGGCGTCGACACCTGCGAGCGAAGGAAGCACAGGTGACTAACGCGGGGTTCCTCCCTCCTTGCAAGACAAAAGCGAACGATTAACAAACGAAGGCGGCGACTCCCCATGCGGTAATTATGACGCAAGAATAACACCGCCACCCATACCTCCTCCCTTTTCCCCTCCCCCCTTCCCCATTCCTCTTTCTCTCCCCTTCCCTATTCCTTTTACCCTTCCCAATTCCTCTTTCTCTCCATCCATTCCACTCCCCATTCTCCATTCCTCTTTCCCTCCCCCTTCCCAATTCCTCTTTTCCTTGACCCTTCCCCTTTCCCCTTCTCCATTCCTCCTCCCCTGCCATCCTTCCCCTGCCCCTCCCCTTTCCCCCTTCTCCATTTCTCTTCCCCTGCCACCCTTCCCCTCACCCTCCCACAGCAATCCCAACATTCCTAGGATGCGTCTTTCCCTGTAACACTCTGCCATTGTTTGCCTAACGACGCTGGCAGCGGGAAGTGGAAAGGGACGGGGAATTCAACACCGAATACAGACAGATCCCGTATTCAATCTCCAGAACGGGACGCAGAATAACATCCCCAATCACACCCCTTTGCCCGACAGAAATGAACCCATAAAGGAAATGAAGAAGAGCGAGGGGAAGCAGGCCGTTCACCCGTTCGCGTGGCCGGCGCCATTACGACCATCATCATTAGGACCGCTAACTCATTATTACTGAGCGACTGGGCCTCTCGCAGTGACCACGGCGAGGACGGAGGGATGGCGGAGAAAGAGAGGGGGAAGGAGAGGGGGGAAGAACACAGACAGAGGCAGAGAAGGGAGGGTAAAAACATCGAGAGAGAGAGAGAGAGAGAGAGAGAGAGAGAGAGAGAGAGAGAGAGAGAGAGAGAGAGAGAGAGAGAGAGAGAGAGAGAGAGAGAGGGAAGAGAGAGAGAGGAAAGAGAGAGAGAGAGGGAAGAGGAGAGAGAGAGAGAGAGAGAGAGAGAGAGGGAAGAGGAGAGAGAGAGAGAGAGAGAGAGAGAGAGAGGGAGAGGGAGGAGGGAGAGGGAGAGGGAGAGAGAGAGAGGGAGAGAGAGAGAAGAGAGAGAGAGAGAGAGAGAGAGAGAGAGAGAGAGAGAGAGAGAGAGAGAGAGAGAGAGAGAGAGAGAGAGAGAGAGGAGAGAGAGAGAGAGGAGGGAAGGGAGGGAGAGAGAGAGAGAGAGAGAGAGAGAGAGAGAGAGAGAGAGAGAGAGAGAGAGAGAGAGAGAGAGAGAGAGAGAGAGAGGGAGAGAGAGAGAGAGAGAGGGAAAGAGAAAGAGAAAGAGGTAGAGAGAGGGAGAGAGAGAGAGAGGGAAAGAGAAAGAGATAGAGAGAGAGAGAATGAATGAGTGTATCAAACGAGGAACATCAACAAGCAGCCAAATAAATACCCATTTGCCCATCCATGCCACGACAGGAGTAACTAAGTAACACAACGATATTGGGCAGGAGTCAACCATCGCGAATGCACTTGCACCCACGCAGACGAACATCCAATCAACCACACAAAAACAGCTGAAACCCAACAATCAAAGTGGCCCAGTGAACATTAATCATACACATCCTGCATGACACGAAACTAAAGCTTTCAATTCACAAAAAAAAATAAACGCAAACAATACAACTTGCAAACAAAAACAAAACAAAATACTAAGTGATACAAATCAATGCAGACGTACATATCAACTATAAAATCAAGAAAATCAAACAAAATACAATGGTAGGAAGAAGAAAAAAAGAAAAAAGTAAGCATCAGCGCCCAGCGTCAGCCTCCTCACCGTAATGCAAGCGACCGGTGGGGCCGACGCATGTAAACAGCGCCGCCGCAGCCACCACGTGCATCGCGGACCCTCCCCTGCCTCCCCCGGCCCCTTCGCTCTTCTACTGCTTCTTCTGCTTCTTCTACTTCTTCTTCTCATTCTCCTCCTCCTCTTCCTTCTACTTCTTCTCTTTCTCTTTCTTCTTCCTCCTCTTCCTCTTTATTTTTTCTTCTACTTCTTCTTCTGTTGCGGCTTCTTATTTTTCTGCTTCATCTGTTTGTTGCTGTTGTCCTTTGTTTTCTCCATTGCACTTTCATTTCCTTTTCTCCTACTACCTCTACAACTTTTACTTCTCCCTCTCCCTCCTCCTATTCCAACTCTATTCCAACCATTCCTACCCCACTCAGTCCTTTACTCCCTCTCTCCTCTCTCCGTGCCCCCTCCCTCCTCGGCTCTGCTTTCCCTTACTCTCCCGCCTCTCCCCTTCCCCCCCTTCTGCCCCCTCCCTTCCCTCCCTCCTCGGCTCTCCTTACTCTTACTCTTCCGCCTCTCCTCTTCCTCCCCATCTGCCACCTCCCCCCCCCCTTCCCCCTTTCTCCTCTTCTTCACCTCCTCGTGCACGTGTCCGTCTCGCATGAAGAATGACAACAGCCAATGGCAATCTCCTCATCCTACACGGCGATAAACATCGAGGAAGGGGGGAGGGGGTCAGGGGGAGGGGAGGCATATGGGCATCATATGAATATGCTCGCCGAGCTTACATGTGGAGTGCATTACGTTAGTTCTTTTGTATGTGTGTGTGTGTGTGTGTGTGTGTGTGTGTGTGTGTGTGTGTGTGTGTGTGTGTGTGTGTGTGTGTGTGTGTGTGTGTGTGTGTGTGTGCGTGTGCGTGTGCGTGTTCGTGTGCGTGTGCGTGTGCGAGTGCGTGTGCGTGTGCGTGTGCGTGTGCGTGTGCGTGTGCGTGTGCGTGTGTGTTGTTTATATATATATATATATATATATATATATATATATATATATATATATATATATATATATATATATATATATAGAGAGAGAGAGAGAGAGAGAGAGAGAGAGAGAGAGGGAGAGGGAGAGAGGGAGAGAGAGAAAGAATGAGTAAGTGTTGTGTTGTGTGGCGCTGTTTGATCTGGTGCGGTGTGTGTGTATGCCTGCCATCTTACACATGCAGCGTGCACATGTCGCTCTAATTTACACATGTTTACGGTGACCTTGCATACTTCCCGGATGATGCAGCCGCTCTTCCCTCTGCATCTGTTTTCACGCTCAAGCAGGACCGCAGACAAATATTTAAAATCTGGCGTCCCACACGACTGCTTTAATATGGAGTCTGAATTCACAAGTAATAATTCGCCAGAGACGCGCAGATGTGAACGACACTGCTGTCTCTCGCAACCACATGCAACTTGCATAGAGATCTAGTATTGCATCCCAGACGTATCCCCTTGCCTATTCTTCAAACAATACTCTTCACTTTCATCTCTGAACTCCAAGAACTAATAAAGAAAACAAATAGAGTTGCGTAAATGAATTGGCAAAGACAGAGCCAACGCCGACGCGCGTCCTCTCCAAGACAACGCAAACAGCTCTTAAGACACAAGAGAGGCCGCTGTCAATCTGCCCTGATGGTTAGCAAAACAATAAAACGCCCTTCTCACCAGACCCCATAAACACGACGGGCAGCGCTAAGCTAAGTGCAACGTGCTAGGCATACGGCTCTTCTCGCTCGCTATTTTGTTTTTCTTCTCTTTTTTTGCGTGTGTGGTGCACTGCGGCGTGAGCGCACACGCAGACGGCGTCGCACACACATACAAACACTCCTTTACTACGAGCGACAAAGAAGACCTATTCAAGCTTTCTCATTTCATCTTCCACTTTCGCTCCCCCTCCCCTTTTCCAAAAATAAATACTTAATTTAACGTGGTCGTTCCGGCTCACACATTAACGGAAAAGACTGAGAGAGGGAGGGAGGGAGGATACCCCTTCCCAAGTAATGAGGTCGTCTCAACTCCCAAACCCACAGATGTCGTCGTCTTCTATTCCCAGAAACGGAAGTCGTCCCGATCCTGCCAACTGTCGGAATGAGGCCCTCATCGATCCACGTCGTCTGGCATACACAACTACGCGGTCGTCCTGGGAAGCTACTACAATGCCTCGCCGGGGTCGTCTAGACACGTCAGGTCTGGGCGTCTGTAGGAGGCACAGAAGAGAGGAAAAGGGAGGGCGGAAAAGAAAGGGAAGGAAAGAAGCAGCACGAAGGAGAACGCACAGGAGAGAAGCGGCAGAAAGATACGCGAGAGAAATAAAAAACATAAAGTAATAAGGAAGAGGCGGGGAGTACACGAAAGGACTTAGAGATAAACAGGATGTTATAATACTGCTGGCAATGACAAGAGATTGGAGACAGTTGACGTAGGTAGATAATGGTTGCTTGGAATCCTAAGGAGGCGATGAGGGGCGCAAGTGGCAGCGGGCGCGCGGGAGCGAGACCCGCCGTGGCGCTCGGGCACTTCGCACGCCGGGGCAGTGAGAGACGAGGCGCTGCGGGGGAGGGACTGCATCTCCGGCGCCGCGAGGGAAGCGCTCGGAGGAGGGGAACGTGAGGACGCGGTCGACCAAAAGGATAAATACCTGCACAGGTAGCACGAGGACGAGCACACACATGCATGTATGTTTACACGCACGCACAAACACACAATGTAAAATTCTGCCTGTGCCAGGTGTGCGACAAGGGCACTTCCTCGCGCCAGATGAGTCAGTGCCATTATCTGGTGCCACAGGTGCTCCCCGACCCACCACCCGCTACGTAACACAGCGTTTATACACAAAAAGCGCACGGCGGTTGTCAGAGTGAGGGCGCGAGTATCTAGGGCACTGCAGCCCGAATACTAACTTGTGAGTGAGAAACAAAGAAAAGAAAGAAAAGAGAAGAAAGAAGGAAGAGGGAATAGAGAGCGAAAAGAGGGAAGGAAAGGGGGAGAGGGAAGGAGGGAGAGAGGGAGGGAGGGAGAGGGGGAGGGGGAGGGAGAGGGGAAGGGGAAGGAGGGAGAGGGGGAGGGAGGGAGGGAGAGGGGGAGGGGGAGGTGGGAGAGAGGGAGAGAGGGGAGAGGGGAGGGTGGGAGAGAGGGAGAGAGGGAAGGGGGAGGGTGGGAAGAGAGGAGAGAGGGGAGAGAGGGTAGGAAGGAGGGAGAGAGGATGTGAGAGAGAGAGGAGAAGAGAAGAGAAGAAAGAAGAGAAGAGAAGAGAAGAAGAAGAGAAGAGAAGAGAAGAGAAGAAAGAAGAGAAGAGAAGAGAAGAGAAGAGAAGAGAAGAGAAAAGAAAAGAAAAGAAAAGAAAAGAAAAGAAAAGAAGAGAAGAGAAGAGAAGAGAAGAGAAGAGAAGAGAAGAGGAAGAGAAGAGAAAGAGCTGTGTGGTCCCATCAGTGAGTGTCACACCGGGCCACTTGAGCCAAACCTCACGCTCTCAAGTCCTCCTTCGGCCTCGCGTGAGTAACTTACGGAGAAACAGACTCTCGAGTGTCCTCCTATAGACCTCGGGCGGCGAGGAGAGACGTCTCGCGCACTCGCCACGGACTCGGACCAGGCAAGCAAGCACGAACGATCTGCTGGTCGACCCGTAAACAAGCGCGTCTATTTTCACCAACTTCCCATTCTCTCTCTCTCTCTCAAGCGCTCTCTCCTGTTTCACCTTTCTCTCTCACCTTTTCTCGCTTTCCCTCTCTTATTTTCCTTAACTTTCATTTGTTTACTTGCTCTTCATTTCTGCATACACGGGGCTACTTTTAAAATTCAACAATAAACAAAATTACGCATACAACCAAACCGTAAGCATACAGGTATATATATATATATATATATATGTATATATATATATATATATATATATATATATACATACATATATTTATATATATATACATACATACATTTATATATATATTCATATATATATTTATATATACATTCATATATATATATATATAAATGTATGTATGTATATATATATATATATATATATATATATATATAAATGTATATATATATATATATATATATATATATATATATATATATATATATACATATAATGCATACATACAAGTGGACAGACAGACAGATACAGACAGAATCAGACACAGACAAACACACACACAGAGTCGTGCGCATACAAAGACCAGTGTGCACACGGCAATCACCTCAGTGTTTGTTTACATAAAGCTTTGCCTCTTGGCCATAGAGGGGGAGGAAGAGAGGGAGAGAGGTGAGGACGGGGAAGGGGAGAGGAAGTGGGAAAGGGGGAGTCGGGAGGGAAAAGGGGTGGAAGAAGAGGGGAAAGTGGAAAGGGGAATCAGAATGAGAGGAAAAGAAGGGAAAAAAGGGTATAAAGAATGAGAGAGAGAGAGAGAGAGTGAGAAAGAGAATGAGAGAGAGAGAGAGAGAGAGAGAGAGAGAGAGAGAGAGAGAGAGAGAGAGAGAGAGAGAGAGAGAGAGAGAGAGAGAGGAAAGACAGCAGAAGAGAGAGAGAGAGAGATCCGAAGAGAGAGAGAGAGAGGGAGAGAGAGAGAGAGAGAGGGAGAGAGAGAGAGAGAGAGAGAGAGAGAGAGAGAGAGAGAGAGAGAGAGAGAGAGAGAGAGAGAGAGAGAGAGAGAGAGAGAGACAGACAGCAGACAGACATCGGATACAGACACCAGGTACAGACAGCAGACAGACAGACAGAGAGAGAAGAGAGAGAGAGAGAGAGAGAGAGAGGGAGAGAGAGAGAGAGAGAGACAGAGAGAGAGAGAGAGAGAGAGAGAGAAGAGAGAGACAGAGAGAGAGAAAGAGAAAGAGAAAGAGAAAGAGAGAGAGAGAGAAAGAGAGAGAGACAGAGAGAGAGAGAGAGAGAGACAGAGAGAGAGAGAGAGAGAGAGAGAGAGAGAGAGAGAGAGAGAGAGAGAGAGAGAGAGAGAGAGAGAGAGAGAGTGAGAGAGAGAGGAGAGAGAGAGGAGAAGAAAAGAGAAGAGAGAGAGGAGAGAAGAGAAGAAAAGAGAAGAAAGAGAGCGAGAGAAGACAAGAAAGAGAGAAAGAGAGCGAGAGAAGACAAGAAAGAGAGAAAGAGAGCGAGAGAAGACAAGAAAGAGAGAAAGACAGCGAGGGAAGAGAAGGAAGAGAAGAGAAGAGGCGAGAAAAAGAAATTTCGTCCTCCTGCCATCCCTAATAAAAGCGAAAAGCCCTCAAGAAAAGAAAAACACGCCGGCCATCAGCGTATCATCCGCCTTATCGCATTATCCACAACTTATTTCCTCCTTGCTCTTTCCTTTCATTTTTTGTTTATTCTCCGTTCGCAATTAATAAATCCCCTTTCGTCAACAACTCCGAGGCTTGCGAATCAGGAACCGAAGGAACAGCCGATCGCCAATCTATATTTCCACGTGTGCTCTCTATTTATTTATTCTTCCTCGATTAAATAAATGAGATCCGGGAGAGGGAGGAGAGGGAAGGGGAGGAGAAGAGGAGGGAAAAGAAGAGGAATAGGGGGGAGAAGAAGGATGGAGAGGAGATGGAAGAGAGGGAAGTGAAGGAGAAGGGGAGGGAAAAGAAGAGGGATAGGGGGGAGAAGAAGCATGGGGAGGAGAGACAGAAGAGGGAAGGGGAGAAGGAGAGGGATGGGAAGAAGAGGGGAAGGGCGAAGCAGAGGAGGGGAAGGAGGAGGAAGAGGGGGAAAGAGGGAGAGAGGGAAGAGAGTGAAGAGAGGAAGGGGAGGAAAGGGCCAAGAGAAGAAGAGGAAAGGGTGGCAGAGGAGGAAGCCGACGAAGACAAGGGGAAGAGAAGATGGGAGGAGAGAGGGCAAAGGGGAAAGGAGATGAGAGCGGTGGATGGCGGAACCGCTGCTGAGTAGAAATGAGATTAAATCATAAAATAACGAATACAGAGGCAGACGGATAGGCATATTAAC
>NC_091559.1:15188851-15201351 GCF_042767895.1 Penaeus vannamei | reverse complement strand
ACACGAAATGTTGCATCTAATCGTGTGCAATATCCGTAATGATTACAAAAAGGTTTCCAATAGATAGGATTACTTTATGAAGTATATTTCCATATTGTCTAAAGAAAGAAATAAAAACGACGATAGTTAACACATGAAAATAAAAGCAATTACAGCGATTCTCACACCCGGCGCACTCTTCATCCAGTTATAAAAAGCAGCTTACGCAAGTCATGGACACTGATGACTGTTAATTAAGAATCAAGAAAAAAACACGAGGTCTGCAATTTCCCTCCAAACTCCCACGGTTCCACCATACGAGTTTCCCCTTCTAAGGCCAGCTGACAGATGGTTGGGTCGTTACGAGGCGCCTGGTTGACTGGTTGACTGGCCAGGCCCGGCACCGACTGCTCGCGGGCGGCCTTTCACTTACTCGGCCCGGGGGCATGGCTGGCCGGCCACATGCACGGGCCACGCACTCTCGATCTCTCTCTTGCTGGCTCTTCTTTTTTCTTTGCGTTCTTTTCTGTGTCTGCCTGTAAGCCTGTATCTGAATGACTATCTCTACCTCTATCTGTTTCTTTGCCTCTGTCTGTTTCTCCGTCTCTCCTCCACATTCTCTCTGGGCTCATCTGGCCACGCAGACCAGCATGCCCACCGACTACGAGATGCCGTGCGGAGTCGCCCCGGAGTGGACGAGTGAGCGGGGCGGAGGCGGGGCGAGGGAGCGAGGGCGAGTGAACGTGAGGGAGGAGGAGGATGTTTGTTTAAGTGAGTCTTCATCCGCGTGAGGCCACTTTCCCGCGATTCATCCTAAATTGGCGAGTCAGGGGGCCGAGGGTGGCCTAATGACGGGAGAGGTGTCAGGTAGCGCCGTACGAGCTGACTGACAGATGGTCCGGGCTGCCTCGTACTGACGGACAGATGGTCATTCGGCCGGCCCCCATCCGTGCTGAGATGCGGAGGTCGTGTGCTTTCCCCTCGCCTGCGGAGAAAGGTCGTGAAGGTTGCCTTGATTCTGCCTTGGGGGTCGGAGTTTGATGGAAAATATTCACACGTTAAATGGAACTCCCCTTTGCGTGGCGCAGGTTCTTTTTTGCATTGCGAAGTGTTCGTTCTCCGACTAATCATCATATCACATTTTCGATTTCTGTTTTCTCCCCTGTTTCGTGCCTACTTTTTAATGGCTTTTCTCATCTTCATCATTCTTATCCTCTACCTTCTTTTATTCTCAATTTATATCTTCTTATTCAATCTTTACTCAGTACCACAACCTCCACCACCACGCTGACTACATCACCGATACTAAAATCCCCTCCTCTGCCATCTCCACCACTTCATCCACTTCATCCACCTTCTTCATACCACCACCAGAATCTCCTCGACCTCCTCCTCCGCCTCCCACTCGGCCGTCCTGTGGGATAGCCCGGTTTAACCAACTTATCTATTAGTATCATAACGAGTTAACGAGCTTAATTGTGACCCCGCCGTCCCCTCTTCCCTTCCCCTCCCCCATCCCTCCCACGTCATCATTGCCCTTCACTCGCCCGCCGTCACCCCGCCTTCACCCACACCATCGCAATTCCCCTCACTGGCCTTTCGGGGAAAGAGACAGGCCGTTCGAATGCTTTTGTTGGCGCTGTTGCTCCTTGGTCGCGCTCCTCATGATAATTACAACCGCTCCATCTTCATATATATCGTTATCAGTATAACAGTATTCATGTTTATTCTTATAATAATAATAATGCTCTATAATCTGCTATTCCCACAGTGTTTCCAGTCTGGCAAGTTTTGGACCGATGAGTCACTCACTATCATGTGTTCATCTGTCCTTCCATTGCAGCCGAGCCTTCTTTGCTTCTGCCCCCATTCCCCTAAAGCTGGATCACGTCCTCTCAATGTGAACTATTCTTATCCATCTGTCCCTCCAATCTAGGTTCATGTGCTTCTTGTACCCCTCTGGCGCAGTCCCAACGCCCCTCTCCTCCCGTCACCTCCCCTCGTATTTACATTCCAACGCCGTCCCTCTCCCTTTCCTTCTATCCACATCTCCCCTTTTCCTTCTCCTGACATCCGCGCCCCAATCCTTGCGGCTTTCCCTCCAAGATCTATACAAGTACTTATATAGACCTTGTTTTCCTCTTCCTTCACAGCGCTTCCTGCTCGCTTGTAAACAGCTTCTCGCATCTGTCCTCACGAGCCCGCCCACCGCCAGGACACGCCCCCCCCCCCCTCCCGCGCTTTCGGGGCGAGCGGGCATCGCGGGGGACAACCCACCCATTGTCTGAAATATTTACTGCTCTAAGTTGTATTGGGTTTACGTGTAAATATAATACTCAGAGACGTATGCATAAACTCGGAATATACAGCATGTACATGAAAATACAGATAGTCAAAAGACAGACAGATAGTTAGGTAGACAGACATATACGAATATTTACACATTCTGTATATATATTCATTCGTAATGCTCAAACCTCAGCATGCACACCGACCGCCAGCCTCGGGGAGGGCCCGCGACCTCAGCGCCACGTCCCAGGAAGCAAGCACAGGCAAATCTCATCTAGCGCCGCTTTGCAATAAGGCAACCCAGCCCGGCCGATCGCGTTGCCAGTCGCCGCCGCACGTGATGGAGTCGCGCTGGCCATGCTGGAGTCACCGCCGCACGTGAGGAGGCGAGTGTCGTAGCTGAGGACCTGCCCGTCCTGCAAGCTGCGGAATCGTGCCAACAACTTTGCCTGCTCTTTCATTTTTCGTATAGTAATGTCTTCGTATTAAAATATGCATCACCGTTACTTTGTTCTAACGATATACCGTTCTGCATTCACCCTTCTTCGCAGTGCTAACACCCAACACATTTCTCTTGCAAAGACGCATGAAGACCCGCCTCCCCGATTTCCATTCCCGCGCATCAACCGACCCCGCAGCCCCTCGCCAGCGCTTTCCTCCGCAGCGCCTTCGTCTGCGGTGAGGAGCGGCGGCGACAGGCTCCAGGGACATCCTACAATTTCCGGCGCCTGGCCTTCCTCAGGAGGTAACATCTGCTGCTAATTATAATTCACGCTCTCGGAACTTCGTGTGCATGTTTGGGGAACGACTGTGCAGGAGGGAGCGAGAGAGATTGGAGAAAAAACAAACAAACAGCAAACACGACAAAAGAATGTTATTGCATGAGAAGCGTACTTCAGAAATACAATAGCGAAAAACTAAAGACTTGTATATTATGTACGTATTGCAGAAACGTTAAATCATACATTCTCTCTCTTTCTCTTTGAGCTAACTCACTGTTATACTGGAAAAAAATATCTACAGATAATGATTAGAAGACTCATACTTATCTTACGTGCATTCGTATAATTCGATACATTGCATTTTATGTATGTAGCTGTATAGATTGACAAAAGGATTTTAGCGCTAACAGATAGTTCCTAAGTGTTTTCTGATAAGTACTTATGCGTGCATGTTGAACAAAGTAGTCAGGTCGAGCCTGTGTCTGTCTGTCTCTTTTTCTCTGTCCCTCCTTCCCTCCCTCCCTCCTTTCTTCTCCCTCCCTCCCTTCTTCCCGTCTCTCCCTCCTTTCTTCCCGTCTCTCCCTCCTTTCTTCCCCGTCTCTCCCTCCTTTCTTCCCCGTCTCTCCCTCCTTTCTTCCCCCTCCCCTCACCACAACTTCTTCACCACACCAGCCCGGTCGCCACTTCCTGGACACCACCACCCACAACCCCCCTCTCCCCTCTTCCCTCTCCCCCCACACACACTTTTCAAGCCCTCGCACGCTACAGTCACGACCGTCCTCGAGACCTGTAACCACAATACCACTCAGAAGGGAAAGGGAAATGCGTTTAATTACGACGTCTCATGCCCTCGATTAAGACGTTCCATGCCCCTTATCAGCCACATACCCACTATTATCCTCGTCATCAATATAAATATGATCTGTTATCAGCATTCGTAAACATAAATGATCTTTTTTTGGAGAAATATCATTAGCCTCCTCATCACCACCATCAATTAACATGCCTATCGCCCTCTTTTTGAAATCACTCTCAATATCATGTCCTATCTTATCGCGTCTCGCTAAGGGCATGTCGTCACTCAGGCAAATAAGACACCTTATCACTTCCCTCCCCCCCCTCCAAGACCCCATTATCTCCTGTACCTGGCCTTAATTTCCCAAGGGACACACAGTACACCGACAGGCAAATATTCACCCTATGCAAACGGTCGAATCATACGCATCTCACAATACGAAACAATAAATACATAAAAAACAATAATAGAAACTAAAAAAAGCAAAATAAACTAGTAGCCTTTACATACAAGAACAATACCGCGGCATCCTCTCCGCGCTTCGGCCGATAAACAAATGGGAGCTATTCTCACGTGTATTCGAGAGCCCCTTCCCTAGGCCTATCGTGCCACGGACAGGACGGATAAACACAACAAGTTATCGAAATCACCTTTTACATCAACGTCAACGGCTAGATAACAGAGCGCAGGAATGTTGACTTAGGAACATATCCCACGTTTCTGGGGCGGTACCTGCTCAACAGACCCAAGGTTACTTCCAAGTGTTTTCCTCTCGTAGGCCTATGTCTCTGTGGATTAGTGATATAGTTTCAGATAACGGCACAGATAACACCTTCCAACATCAACTTGGATACATCTGCAACATCACCATCACTATTACTAATAAAAAATAATGACAATTTTAACAACAATGAAGAAGGCAAATCCACCACTAATAAAAAATGATTATTATAATTACAATCCTGCATCTTTGCCAGTTTCACAGACAGAAAAGGCAACCCTAGTAATCCTGCGACCCCATATGTCGACGTAAGAGGGAGGTTTACGTGTGTGTATGAGAGAAGAGGGGGGGGGGGCGTGAGTGTACATGTGTGTATGCAAATCTATGTGTACCAACTCGTGTGCTTGCTAAGGCGCGTGTGTAGCCTTTCACCCTGAGCATTCGCAGGGCGAGACATGCTTACACCCAAGCGTCTCGCCCTCCACTCGAGCCTTCATACTCGTGCTTGCCTGTTTACATGCCTTCGCGGCCGCAGACAACATTTGCGTAACCCAAGACAGCCTTCCCGTGCACAACTGTGCGTAAAAAATAAAAAAGTGTATGCGTGTTTTCATGAGGGGGGGGGAGGGGGGCACAAGGTGAATGTCCCAGTCAGAGCTGTTCTCCTTCCCCTACTGTTTCGTCATTTGACTGCGTCGCGTGTAGTCTATCAGCCTCGCCATCTCTCATGATATTCGCTAGTATTGCAACCGTTTTCCTGTTGTTGGTATCATCACCACCACCGTCATCATCATCATCCACACCGACGCCCAGTGCAATATCCACATCAATAAACCCGCCCATAATAAATCAATCACGCCCACGCCCAAAACAATCACACCCACAACCCTACAATAAAAGGAAACGTGACTCGAAAACACAAATCTTTTCATTTATATCTACAGCCTATTAAAACTCTAAATTCGCAGATTAAACACATCCGACCTATTTTTTGTTGATACATAGGCCTATATACCGTATCACAATTATATAAACCCCCTCTAAATCCACAGCCTAAAGATTTCCAATCCCCATAAATTACATATTCAATCTACTCTTTGTTGACGCCCTACTGTCACATGTTCCGCCCGACCGCCCACGCCCGCCCGCAGGAACCGTAGACGCGACCCAGCACGCCTTGCCTACTTTCCTCGCTGTAAAAAATGATTGCTCGTTGCCGCGGCCGCCTCGAGAGGGGAGGCCGGCGATTCGGTTGCGAGGGAGGGGACGGGCGCACCCCGGCTGAGTCGGTCTCAATACTTTACACTCGGAAAAGCTGCAATAATGGTGACTGTGATGATAAAGGTAATGGCAACAATTAAACGGTCATCATAAAAATAGTAATATTAATAAAACAACAAAAATAAAAAATAATAATGAGGATAACAATAACAGTTATAATAGTAACACTAATAATAAGTATATTACTACTACTGCTACTATTAACATCAACAATAATAATAACCACGACGTTAACGATATATACGAAAAAAAATGTCTACACAAAATCAACCTGACGTACGGTAACAGCACGGGCAGCGGGCGTGCGGGTATATAAGGCACCACGGCTTCTCACGCCCACAGTACCATGCCAGTGTCGAATTACGCAGTGGTGGGGGGCAGGGTGGAAGGGGGAGGGGGAGAATATTGGGTGAGTGTAGAGATTGGTGGGGAGGGAGAAGGGGAGGGGGAGGGATAGGAAAGGGGCGAGAAAGGGGAGAGGAGGGGAGGGAGAAGAGAAGAGAAGAGGGAGAAAAAGGATGGTGAGAGAAAGAGGGAGAAGGAGCGAATGGAAAAGAGAGAATGAAAGAGAGAGATGGGAATAAAAAATTAGAAAGAGTTAATGTGTGTGTATGAGAGAGAGAGAGAGAGAGAGAGAGAGAGAGAGAGAGAGAGAGAGAGAGAGAGAGAGAGAGAGAGAGAGAGAGAGAGAGAGAGAGAGAGAGAGAGAGAGGGAGAGAAGAGGGAGAGGGAGAGGGAGAGGGAGAGGGAGGAGGAGAGGGAGAGGAAGGGGGAGAGGGAGAGGAAGGGGGAGAGAGAGAAAGAGAGAGAGAGAGAGAGAAAGAGAGAGAGAGAGAGAGAGAAAAAGAGAGAGAGAGAGAGAGAGAATAAGAGAGAGAGAGAGAGAGAATAAGAGAGAGAGAGAGAGAATAAGAGAGAGAGAGAGAGAGAATAAGAGGAGGAGGAAAATAGCTCCAAATCGCTACGCATATGGAATCCATAACGTGTGTGGCTCTCGGGTTGTAACGGACTTCGGTTGCTGGGGAGAGTAGGGGGGGGAGGAGGAGGAGGAGGAGGAGGAGGAGGAGGAGGAGGAGGAGGAGGAGGAGGAGGAGGAGGGAGGAGGAGGAGGAGGAGGAGGAGAAGGAGAAGGAGAAGGAGAAGGACAGGAGGAGGAGGAGGAAGAAGAAGAAGAAGAAGAAGAAGAAGAAGAAGAAGAAGAAGAAGAAGAAGAAGAAGAAGAAGGGAGGGGAGGGGAGGAAGAAGAAGAAAAGAGAAGACTAGGAAGAAAAAGAGGAAGAAAAACGAGGCGCACGAGAGGGGAAAAGAGAAGGAAAACCGACAGAGAGAGACGAGAGGTGGAACGACTAGGGCTGAGAGAGGAGGAGGGCGGGGAAGGGCGACAGGGTTCCTGCCTCAGATGACCACGTGACACCATAGCCCAGGGCCAATCACCCGAGGCAGATCAACCACTCGGCGACACACAAACACAGATAAAAATAATAAAAGCACATCAGAGATACAAGTCAGACATCATTCATGCGGATGAATGATGATGGCGACGAAAAAGATAATCATTATGATAGAATATGTAACAACAACAGGAATAATCCTGATGTTATTAGTTATGCTAACAATAATAATAACAAAAATAATGATAATAATAATAATGGTAATAATAACAATAATAATACTATCATCATTATCATTATAACACAATATGAGTAACAATAATAATGATAATCAATAAAGAACAATAATGTTACTACTAATAATAAGTAGAAAAAAAAGGAAACACATGAATAAGAATACAAACAGTAAGAACAACATAAACAAAAACAGTGACAACCACAATCACATAAATACCAAACCAACCCCCAAAAATCACCAACCACCCGCACCCACGTTGCACAAGCAGGACAAGCGCAGCCAAAGCACAAGCAGACAGGGGGCCGGGGGGGGGGGGGGGGGGCGACGCGCATTCCGGGGAGAGAGCGGAGCGTGTCAGTGCATGACAGCCGCTGACACTGTAGGCCTACATGAAGTGCCGCGGGCGGGTCAGGGCGAGGAGTGCCTATTGGAGCATGGGGCGGGGGGGGAGGAGGAGAGCGGGGACGTGGGGGGTGAGGGTGGGGGGCGGGGTATGCCAGAGCACACCTGACGATATAGTAAACGTAATTGCAGGTCGACGGGGGAGCGGGAGAAGGGCTGTAAAAAGCATAAAATATTATAAAAGTGCATGAGGAAAAATCATGAGGGAAACGGGTAATTAGATGGAGTCACGAAGGGGGGGTTGGAGATTGATGCGTGAGAGCACGTGTACGGTATTGAGTGGAGAATGAGTAGAGAGAGAGAGAGAGAGAGAGAGAGAGAGAGAGAGAGAGAGAGAGAGAGAGAGAGAGAGAGAGAGAGAGAGAGAGAGAGAGAGAGAGAGAGCGCATGTGAGGAAGTGTAAGCGTGAGTGAGAGATTGTGAGTGAGTGAGGAAGTGTAAGTGTGAATGAGTAAGTGAGTGAGAGCGTGAGTGAGTGAGTAAATGAGTGTCGCGAAGGCCAAGACGCGAAGAGCGCGGGACCGCCTCGCCCCGCAGCGGCCCATTCAAACGCGCCAACGGTCGTCCTCCACGTGAATGAAGTCACCAAACCAGTTAAGATCTGGGTCTCCTTTTACAACATCTGAGCTCGGATTTATTCACCTGGCGCTAATGGAAGGATACTGCCCTTCAATCTGTTCCTTTTTCCAACTCTAACAAAAAACATCTTCCTTGCTAACCTCTATAAACATTTTAGGCCTACTCCTCTCATCCCCCCCTACTCCTTATAACCATCATCATTCTCATTTCCTACAACACCAGTAACAACACCACCGCCAGGAACAACACCGGCGCTCCTTTCCCAAACTGCTCTCTAGCGACCGAAAGGCGAGCGGTGCCTGCAGGTGCCTCGAAACAGGAGCCGGCGAACGACCCCGCGGCCGCCATTAACGCTCATCAGCTCAAACGGGCGGACGGGCGAGCGACGGCGGCGGCGACGACGGCTTTAAGCCATTGTTTCTGCTTTGCAAAAAGACACATACATGCATACATACTTTACGCGCACACGCACGCACACACACACACGCACACACACACACACACACACACACACACACACACACACACACACACACACGCACACACACACGCACACACACGCGCACGCACACACGCACACACACGCGCACGCACACACACACGCACACGCGCACGCACAAGCACAAGCACAAGCACACGCACACGCACACGCACACACACACATAGACATGTAGATAGAAAGACAGACAGACAGATAAACAGAGAGCCCGAGCCAAACGCACCGCCTGGAACCCGCACGCCCAACGCCAATTGGACTGAATCGCTGCCCCGCCACGACCTTGGCAGAACTCAGAGCACTAATAGGGGGGGGGGGGGGAGACCTTCAAAAAGGGCCACCAATCACCCCTAACCTCTCTCATGTGACCTTTCGCACTGGCTAAGGACAGACGCTGATGTACAAGATGTCGCGCCCTGCGTGTCTTCCGGCGCGGGGACAAGCAGGCACTGGAGGGACGGACGGCCAGAGACTGACATATACAAGACAGGTGGATAGATAAATAGACAGATATATGGTTGGGGTGAGGAATGGTGGGATGGCTACATATATCATAGATATGGAAGATGAACTGAATGAAAGAGTGGATGGATGGAGGGATGAATGAACTGGTGGATGCATGGATAAAGATATGCATAAATAGTCAAATAGATGGATAGACAGATGGAACAGGGAATGAAATAATAAATGGAACCCTTAAAGGTCTGTAACATGGATGGCTGATGGAGTAAGATACGGACAGATGGATGAGTCGATTGGCAGAAGGGAACATTAACACAATAAATCATTTCATAAACGAATGTGTAAGAGAACAACAAAAGGAGGAAGACATCAATGAATAACCAGCAAGTAACGAATGAAAAAAGCGGTACAGAGATGAATGGACAATCAAGGAAAGACGAACGAACACAGGATTAACTGTAGAAAGAATGACTAAGCGAATGCAGAACAAAGGAAGAAAAGAATAAAGAAAACAACAGGCAAATCCGCGAGTAATTTTGAATCACAGGTAATGATGGAACGATAATAACGAATAAAGAAAATACCACAAAACAAGCAAGAGCAGAAGAGGCATACAAGCAAAAATAGAGTAAAAAAGTTAGACACCCAGCTCGCAAAAATGGAATATAAGACACAACACAGATGAAGGAGGAGGAAGAGGATAATAATAATAATAATAATAATAATAATAATAATAATAATAATAATAATAATACGAAGAACAGGGAAAGAAGAAGAAGAAGATGAGGAAGAAGAATAAGTGCCCGAATGGCCCCACCTACACTGCAGCCGAGTGCCAGCGGGTGATTCCCTCCCGCCCCCCTCCGAGGCGGCACCCAAGTGTCAAAGTCAGATGATAAGATCGAGGATGGCACAACGGGAGGGCATGTCGGTGCTTCAAGGACGAGGTGGGGGACGGGGAGGGAGAGAGCGGGACGGGGAGGGAGGGAGGGGGATGGGAAGGGAGAGAGGGGGATGGGAAGGGAGAGAGAGAGAAGGGGAAGAGGAGGGAGGGAGAGAGAGAAGGGGAAGAGGAGGGAGGGAGAGAGAGAGAAGAGGAAGAGGAGGGGAGGGAGAGAGAGAGGGAAGAGGAGGGGGAGGGGGGAGCTGGAGTGAGAGAAGGGGAAGATGAGGGAAGGCATAGGGGGGATGGGGGGGAGGGAGAGGGGGAATAGGAGGAGGAAGGATAGAGGGGGATGGGAGGGGGAGGGAGAGAAAGGGGAAGGTAATGGGGGCAAAGAGAGGCGAAGAGGGAAAGGAGAGAGTGATAACTGGGCAATACGATAGATAAAACACACTACTGAATTCAGGGCGATCAAAAATAGAAGACATGATAAACAGGAACAAAAAAGACATGACAAAGATGCAAACGCGAGAAAAAAGCCACACAAACACGAAACAACGAAGCCGAAACTCACGCATACAAGTCATGCAAAAGCTTAAATGAAAAAGTAAACCCAAGAATAACAACAAAACAGACGACATCCTCGGCGTCCGATCCGTCTCAGGCCCACGAGGACGCCGCCGCAAAAACGTTGCCAGGTCCACACGAAACCTCTTCTGGGTTCACTACTACAACTTCCCGACCTACACAAGAAAGCCACCGTTACCAACACGCGAGAGGCACCACCGCCAAAGCCACCTTAGCACTGGCAACAACCTTGGCTCGCTTACATATTTGGCAACACTTTCCTCGCCGATTAGCCTCATAGCGTCAGTATTTTTTCGAGGTTCAAATTTGTTGTTGCTGTCCGGGGTTGTTGCTGCTGGATCGAGGCATTATGGCCGGGTAGAATGCTCAGCTATTTGAAGTCTTCATTCATTCTTTCACCTTCACCTTTGTTTACTTTGTTTTTTTATCTATTATTTTGTCCACCTTTATCTACCATACTCATATAATGACCTTTTCTTTCCCTGTACATAACACGACCCACTTTTTATCCTCCCCTTCCATTTCCTCTTCCTCTTTCCCTTCCTTCTCCCCTCATCCACCCATACTTGCCTCCCTCCTCCACCCATACTTGCCTTCCTCCTCCTCTCCTCCTCTCCTCTCTCCTCTCCCTCCCCCCTCCCGCAGGAGCGCGTGTGCCGCCTCCCTCGCGCCGGGGATTTCTCGAGCGGGATCGGGGCGTTTCTTCCCTTCTCTTTGGGCTGTCGTCGAGTCGCTTCCTCGTGGCGCGGGGCTTTCTCTCTTTTTCCCCTTTTCTTCCTGTTTACCCGACGCTTTCTTCCTCCATATTCTACCCACTATTTACCTCCTCCTTTCTTCCTCTCTTCTCCCCCCACCCCCTGTTTCTAAACAAGACAGCGAGTAGCACCTCCGCCCCGCCCAGCACGTCCCAGCAGCACCCGGCGGGAGGCAGCAGAACAGCAGGAACAGCCCTCGATCAGCAGGTGGTCGGAAGGTGGCTCGGCAGGGGAGTAAGCTATGAGCCAGTTTCCCCTTCGAGATGGATTCCCCAACCCCATCCCCATCTCTGCCCGTTCCTTCCTCTCCCCCTCATTCCCCTCTTCCTCCCCTCCTCTCCACTATCCATCCTTCCCTCCATTCCTTCTTTCCTCTATCTTCCTCCCACCTTTCTCCTTTCCTTCCTTCCTATATATCTAATTCCTTTGCTCATCCCCTCCTTCCTCCATTCCACCTCCTTCCTTCTTTGCTTCCTCCCTTCCCCTCCATCCTTCTTTGCCTCCCTAGCTCCCCTACCTCTTTGCCTCCTAGCTTCCCTCCCTCCTCCTTTGCCTACTACCTTCCCTCCCTCCCTTCCCCTCCTTCCTTCTTTGCTTCCTCCCTTCCCCTCCATCCTTCTTTGCCTCCTAGCTTCCCTACCTCTTTGCCTCCTAGCTTCCCTCCCTCCTCCTTTGCCTACTACCTTCCCTCCCTCCCTTCCCCTCCTTCCTTCTTTGCTTCCTCCTTTCCCCTCCATCCTTCTTTGCCTCCTAGCTTCCCTACCTCTTTGCCTCCTAGCTTCCCTCCCTCCTCCTTTGCCTACTACCTTCCCTCCCTCCCTTCCCCTCCTTCCTTCTTTGCTTCCTCCCTTCCCCTCCATCCTTCTTTGCTTCCTAGCTCCCCTACCTCTTTGCCTCCTAGCTTCCCTCCCTCCTCCT
>NC_091559.1:15181351-15183851 GCF_042767895.1 Penaeus vannamei | reverse complement strand
GGGCGGGGGAGGGGTAGGAGTGAGGGGGAGAGAGGGAAGCGAAGACGTTTAAAGGTATAGAGGCCTGTGGTGCGAGGGAGGGGGGGAGGGGGCAAGGTGGGCAGGACGGCGTCTTTGGGGCACACCTGTCGGCGGCGCGGCGTGGGTACGGGCCGGGCGGGGACGCGCGCTCTGACTGGGACGCATATTCGAGACGCAAACACGCACGCGGACACACGAGACGCTCACTCACTCACACTTGGCATCTCACTCGCTCCAAGTTACTCCCGACTCTCAAAGAGAGACAGACAAGAGGGAGATGGACACGCGCGAACCCACGCACGCTCGCATGCACGTACGCACGCTCGCATGCACGTACGCACACACACACACACACACACGTAACTGGCCAGAGCAACATCTGGAGCCCCTCTCCCCCACTGACCCTCTTTTCGGTCTTTCAGCCTTTTGTTACTGTCGGAAACCATTACGAGACGAGATCTCTGGGCTCGGATTATGCAAGCGGCCCAAAGGTTACGCTTCTCGGGCCTGGCCGACTGACGAGGCGCCTCCTCCCTCTCCCTCACTTTGGGTCTCGTTCCAGGAATGGCTGTCTGTCAACGACTGTCTGCCATGGTCTGTCAGTGACTAACTGATTGAATATGACTGACTAAGTGACTGTCTGACTGACTGACTGAATTTTCTTCCCTCCCTCTTTTTCCCTCTCCCTCCCTCCCTCCTCCTATTCCTCCATCACTCTTCCTGGAATGTCCACCAGCCCTCGAGCTGCTGCGCTGGGACCGTGTGGGCGCGGTCAAGAAGTAACAATCACATACCTGTCTAACATAACAGGAACTACCATCAAGCAATTTACCTGTGGAGGAGACAGAAAAAATGAATGAAGGTAAGATTTATAATTCAAAGGTAAAATTTATCATTCAATGAATACATGTAAAATTTATCATTTAATGAATAAAGGTAAAATTTCTCATTCAATGAATAAAGGTAAAAATTATCATTCAATGAATAAATGTAAAATTTCTCATTCAATGAATGCATGTAAAATTTATCATTCAATGAATAAAGGTAAAAATTATCGTTCAATGAATAAATGTAAAATTTATCATTCAAGCAACTAAACTCGTTACAAGTTTTTTTTTTTATATAGCATGATAAGCAACGATCATCATATTAATAACACTAGCTACATATTTATTTAAAAAACACTAAAACAATAAAAGCAACATAAAACAACAACATATCGCAGATAACAAGGACTTGTCAGGGAGCAGCCAGGGAGCACCTGTACCTGTCAAGCGTGTCAAGAGGAACCTCGAAGGACCTGAGAAAAACAAAACAACGCGCAAAAAAGGACGCGCCGAAGCCTTGCGCAAAGACCGAAGCAAAAAGCCGTCGGGACTGCGAGGTTCATTTCAGACACAAAGGACCGAAATGACACTCCACTTTCGGCCGGCTTGTTAAAATGAACATTCATCATACGGGCGTGCATAGACACAGAAATGAATGCATACCTATCAGTCTAGATATGCATATCTAACTTAAACTCAGATAAATTGATAAATGCGCACGCACGCACGCACGCACGCACGCACGCATACACACGCGCGCACGCACACACACACACACACACACACACACACACACACACACACACACATACACATACACATACACATACACATACACATACACATACACATACACATACACATACACACACACATACACACACACATACACACACACACACACACACACACACACACACACACAGACACACACACATACAGACACACACACACACACACATACACACATACACATACACATACACATACACATACACATACACATATATATATATATATACATATATATATATATATATGTGTGTGTGTGTGTGTGTGTGTGTGTGTGTGTGTGTGTGTGTGTGTGTGTGTGTGTGTGTGTGTGTGTGTGTGTGTGTGTGATATAGATATGCACTTATGTATGTATAATTTTAACAAACCGTCCGTATATCACGCGTCCAGGATAACCTCGGGAGGGGGGGGGAGTCTGGAGGAGGAGAAGATATCTCGAAATGTCAATTAATCTCACTATTAATCTAATTTCTCTTGGACTTCTTTAAAACTGAAACAGGGACTTTATCGGGCCGATTTCTTCCTCAGTTGCCAGAAGAGAAAGCCGCCGACGATTCAAAAGCTTCCCTTTCGGAGATCGCTCTCTGTCTGTCTGTCTGTCTTTCTCTCTCTCTTTCTCTGTGTCAAAACAAAGGCAATATTCACTTATACACTCCGTTTGCTTCTCTGTCTTTTCTTCACCTGCCCTTCCAATCTATCCTGTTATCCTACACAATCTTCCAATCACCGCCTCCAACCCTCTCCCCCCCCCCTTCCTCCCCTCTATTTCCCCTCTTGCTTTCTCCTCGTCCTTCTCTCCCCTTTCCTCACTTCCCTTGGCGCTTGGACTCCCCGCCTCCAAACTTCCCAGGGAGGTCAGG
>NC_091559.1:15163851-15166351 GCF_042767895.1 Penaeus vannamei | reverse complement strand
TCTCCATCCACCGGATTCGTTATCGCAAGTTACGTCACGGTGGGCTGGGGATGCCCCTTCCACTTCCCTGGACGCAAGTGCCGCCCTCCACCTCTCGTAAATAACAAGACGTATTCGCGTTTTCCTGCTCTTCCTTCGCTGTCTTGTTCCCGTGTCCACCAGGAATCCTTCGCCAATTGCGCATCAACAAGGATAAGCTACGGAGCAAACGCGAGTGAAGACGTTAATCTCTACTATCCTTGGGTCCACTGCGACTGAGTGAAACGACCGACATGTAACTCATTTATTTTCGGGTACGACCAACAGCCAAGCACTTCCGGGAATGAGAGTGAAATGTTTGCAGCTGCCATACCGCCCGTCAGACAAACGAGCAGTGGCTAATCACCAGCACGAGAGTGCTGAGGGCACGGTACATGTGACCCGCCGCAATGTCTCGTCGTGGACACCATCACCGAGAGCCTGGATGCCGCGATACAATGCACCGCAAAAACAAAACGCGATTTCAGTTTAAAAATAGCCCCCGATTCACCGCCTTCCCGAATCCCACGTGGCCAGCCCGGCGGCCCACCTGCGCACACACCACTAGAAGGATTCGTGAACTGATAAACAAAACACCCCCTTCCCTGCCCCTACCCTGCCCCTGCCCCCACCTTCGTGCCCCGCCATTACTGTCCTCCTTTCCCTGCTTAATATTTCCCGCCGCCCACGACAGGGCCTTTGTCATCGGCCGGAGAATGCATGACGAATTCGCCTGAGGCCGCCGCCACACCCCCGCATGATCGATATCGTCGGGGGACAACGCCACACGCACACACGTACACGCAGTCACACAAACTCGAGCACCTCTCCCTCTGTCTTTCTCTCTCGTCTTCTCTTTCTCTCTTCTCCTTCTGTATTTTACTCTCTTCTATCTCCTTTTGTATTTCTCTCACTATTAGCCTCTCCTTTCTCCCTCATTGTCTCCCTCTCCTTCCCTTTTCCTCTTTACGCATTTATTCGTACAAACCCAACCGCAGAGCCATCCGCCTGCACAGCCAAGCGTGTTTACGTCTCCGGGTGACAAGGCCGCCCTCCGCCGCGCCGCCACCCGAATGCCAATGACGGCGATTCCCCGATATCAAATGCATCTCGTTATCGGTCCCCGGCGATCTCTCCGACCTTCCAGGAGATTCCTTTCCCTTCTGCCTGTTAACCTGCTAAGCACAGGGAGTGAGCCAATAATGGCATTACCAATCATTATTGACAACTTTGTTTATCCATTCCATTCGTTTCCTCTCCGGCCGCTCAATCCATTTTCCAGCCATTTTCCCTCAACGATCCAACCAAGCAACGCCGCCCGTAACTGACCCCATTCCCACCCTCAACCACCGACGCCGAGCTACCTTCTCCCCGCGACCCTGACCTCCATCATCTGAACGCACAGACAGGGAGGCGAAAGAAAAAAATGCAAATCACAACAATCTCCCTCCCCTCTTCCCCTCACTGAATCAGAGCCCCCCCCCCCCTCCGTGCCAATCTGCAGATCGCTTGTTGCCAATCCAGAGGGACACGAGCGCGGCGCTGCCTCCGTGCCCAGCCTTCCATGGGGTCCTTGAGTGCTCAGGCGTGTGTATCAAGCACACGGGCCCAGGTATGTACACGCTCGCTCGACCGCGTCCGTGCCCTGCAGATGGAACTACTGACACAATTACGGCATAAAAGGAACAGCAGGACTTGCGCAACGCCTCGCAAAAAATGACGTCCCGGGCCTCCTCCTCCTGAGGAACTGGCTCAGGAGGCGGCGGCGGCAAGGCGGACCTGTGCTAACCTACGACAAGCCACCGACGGTGCTGGGAGGATCAGCACACACATTCCACTGTCACAATCTGTAGGTCATCTTTGCGAAACCGCCGAGAGCAGCACAACGGAATTCGATCGTAATAACACAAGGCAAGTCTACGGCAATTCAAACAAAACAAACACCACAACCGCAATTACTGAAAAAAACTCCATCCATAAACAACCATGTTTGCACAGTCACAGCACAACCTCTTCATCCCTCTCTGGGTTTCGGCTCTCTCCTTCTATGTCTGTCTATTTGACTGTCTCAGCTCTGTCTCTCTCAGTCCCCACGGCAGTGTGCCTCTCCCTGCAACGCCCCAACCCCTCCAAAGGCAATGGCACCGAGAAAGCCTCCTCCTCCAGCATCACTCGGAGGCAATGCGGACCACCATCTCGCTCTGTTGAAATCTCCGGCCTCATCCCGGCGCAGCATCCGAGCTTCTAGCGCTGCAATCACGGCCGCCGAGGCTCAGCTTGCAAGCAGTTTTTCTCACGTGGCCTTTCTTCTTATATTTAGGCCGTTAGGTGGATAGATTGATACGATACATTTTTCGAAAGAGAGACGGTATTTTTGTGTCTACGAGTTGGCGCTAGGACAATTGCTCTCACACTGGCGGGACCAACACTCCTCGGCCGCCTTCAGGGGCTCACAGGCAGCGAAAAGGACTAAAACGGAGCC
>NC_091559.1:15143851-15146351 GCF_042767895.1 Penaeus vannamei | reverse complement strand
ATAATCTTAAGTACTATTTTTACCATTCATGCTATTGTCTTCCTCACTATTCCTTTCACCTTCCACAATCTCTCTCTCTTTCTTTCTCCCCCTCCCTCTCTCTATCTCCCATTTTTCTCTCTGTCTCTGTTTGCCTATCTGTATCTGTCTCTGTCTGTCTGTCTGTCCACCTGTCTCTCTCACTCCTACCCCCCTTCGCACTCCCTCTCTCTCTTCTGTCACTGTCTCTCTGTCTCTCTCTCTCTTTTCACTCTCTGTTTCTGTTTTACACAACAATGAAGTAAATGAACAAGATATTTTTAAGTAAACTGACAGGCAAACAAAAAATCATCGTTATTTTATGTACATATTTATTGAAGTATCTTTTACCTGCAAGGACCAACATTCCGAAAACATTATTTGAGGGATTATATGAATAATGACACAAATTTTGTAGAGGTAATGTTTACTGTTTCAGTTATCATGAAAAACTTTACTTAAGTTTACTTTTTTCCTCCTGCTCTGTAATAAAACACTAATATCAAGCTGCTTTGGTGGTGCAGGAATGGCAATGATCTCCTTTGGCCTGCTCTCCTCTGCAATCCTATCTGGGTCGGCTGGGTGTGACTTCGAATCCCTGTCCCCTTGGATAGTCGGAATCTCTGCTCCAAGTGCCTATCGGAACATAAGAGGATCCTTGTGTGGGTATCCTTGCCGTGTTAACCAAGAACGCGGAATTTGGTTCTCGAGGTCAAGGTAACTTGCCAATGAGGAAACATATTGCAAAATATAGGCTGCAATATCAGTGAGGAAGTTTACATTTAACATATTGTTACCTAAAGATCCAAACACTTGTTTTCAAAACATTTTTTTGGAATGTTATTTGTCAATTTCTACTTATCATATTAAACAGAATGTTATCAAGAACTTGTCACTTGACCTTTGGAACGCCACTGGAATGAGACAGCAGGTGTTAGTTTCAAAGTTATAGAATCATTAGCCGTTTTAGCCTTAGGGAAGGTGGAGAAAGGAAAAAGGTTTTGACAGAGGGTGTTGGGGAAATGAGACTTCACGTACAGCAAACTTCAAGTGTATATATCAGTGGGCGATGATATACAAAGTCATGATTCTGTCAATCAGTTGTCTGATCTAGGGACTTGATCAGAAGCGATTTGCGTTATACAATTTCAGCTGTAGGACTGCAATATAGCTTCCACTATAATCTACATTAAAACCTGCAAGGGGCACACGGGGTAACCTCTAGAGCAGGGGCAGCTGCCTCCTTCGCCCCTTAGTAGTTCCACCACTGCGTAGATTGCGACGAAGAAGGCGGTGGCAACGACGACAAACACCACGTGAAGATATGGTCCTGTAATCAGTAGCACGATTAGTTGGGCATATCAAGCATTGTTCTTATCTCAGTTTTTATATATCAGTGGAAAAGTCTGTAATATTGGATGAAATACAGTAACTGCACAGTTACTAGAAAACGGACTCATGAAACCATTACATTAATTGTTTTTAAGATTCTTAAATAATAATGCAGGATTCTCTGACCGTTGACGATTGATGGTGTGATTAGTTTGCACGAAGAATCAAACGAAATTGGCTGGGCGGCGACACAGGCAGGCCAAATCACCGCCGTTATAATCTGTTATAATCTTGAACAGCTTCACGAAAAAATGTTAACTTTACCCTCCACCTTCCTTACCGAAACGAATCTAGAAAATAAACTCAAATCATTATATCCTTGGAGAAGTGACGTAACTGCTCACCCGTCACGTGACAGCACTGGCCATCCCGGGCGGCAGACGGGGTTCGAGCGAGCCTCCGCCCGACCGGCTGGATCCGGATCGCCGGAACGCGACGAGCCCGTCCGCGTTCAAGGCTGAAGGCGGAGTGGGCCCGCGGCCGGACGCAGACCCGATGCCCGCGCATGCGCAGTGCAAGGGATTTCAAATTATATTATCGATTAAAAAAAGAATAAAAGAAAAAAAAAGTCCAGTGAAAATTGGTAAGATCCTCTTACAATGATTTAACGTAATTTAGGCCGTGTTTAACATGCACTCGAATGCATCATATATCTATATCTATCTATCTATCTATCTATCTATATCTATATCTATCTATCTATCTATCTATCTATCTATCTATCTATCTATCTATCTATCTATCTATATATATATATATATATATATATATATATATATATATATATACCTGATGGGCCCTGTAACTCTGTGAGTCCTTAAAGCGCGAAATATTTGACAGCATAAGATTCATTGGCGAACACCCAAGGCCAATGTAGAATTTATCTCGCTGAAGACACTAGTCGCCACAGATGCATGTTGCGGAGCTCAACAGAATGGCAATCAGGATCTGAGCCGTTTTTTGGTGCGCAGGGGTTGGACGCTGCTGAGAAGGGAGAAAGAACAGAATATCAGGAACCTTTCTGAGCAAGCTGAAGGCTGTTTTCTATAGCAAATAACCATCCTAGCTACCAAGCCCTGAGAAAACTCAA
>NC_091559.1:15128851-15138851 GCF_042767895.1 Penaeus vannamei | reverse complement strand
TGAATGAAACAACAGCGCTACTGATTATAATCATGCTATTGTCTAACTAGTTATAGCATCTAAATAACAGTATATCCACAATGGTCTTAACGACTATTGAAAACCATCTGACATATCATGCAAGGTTAAATCAGTTATTGCAAAAGCGTGGAAGGGTTGGAATGACACTCCCTGGCAGACGGAAGGGTGACAAGCCAACAGGAGAAGAGTGACGTGACGGGTTCAGCGGAATGACAGGGGAAGTTCCGTATGTTATCGAAGTCATAGACGTCTGTGGAGTAGAATTAAGGGAAGTCCTTAAAAATGTGTGGTGAGGTCAGCCGAATGTACTCTTTGAGAAACGTGTGTTTATAAGACAGTGTCAAAAACTCATAAAATATTGTAAAAGGGTATTCCCCCAATATGATCTTGGATAATTTACAAATGGGTATTCCCCCAATATGATCTTGGATAATTTACAAATGGGTATTCCCCCAATATGATCTTGGATAATGGAGCCATTGAGGATACAATTACAGTGTAAGGCCCGGGTTATTGAAACAAGGTCACAGTGCATGGTAAGGTCAGCAAAGATAACGGGGTCGACGGACAAAGCAGGACAATGCAGTGATTTGCGCGAGTGGTAGAGGCTAACGAATTGCCTTTCCCTCTCCCTCCCTCACACCGCATATTTTCATGATCTGTCACGAACGCTGCCTGTTCTTGCCGGCTTTGTTCCCGATAAAGAATTGCATGCCATCAGCATGAATGGCAAAATACTCTGTCGTGTTGATGAAGGCACGGAAAAAACACCGCAAAATGAGTTTAATACATGATGAGGCAACTGCTATCGTCCGCACGTCAGTGATATTTCACTTCTGCGATATCATCAGTGTTCAACCATCTAAACGTCTTGTGTAGAGTGCATGTTTCCTGTACTTCATTTTTTGGCCTGTAGACGTTTATCTCGTACCATGGAATCCGCCAGCTCAACTTACGCTGCTATAGAACTGACAAACTTACAATGCGCTCACAGCTCCATGAATCCACTTTCGCAAATCATGACCTTTCCGACTTCCATGCCGCGAGGATGCCGCGAGTGTCAAGATTTTTGCATCAGGTGTCCAGCTCCGCCTCGTGCATTATTCCTCACCGTCTCACTATTCAGTGCACGGTGTCGTTTCCGTCGCCCGCCCGAGAACCTTTATTCAAAACGCAGTCTCAGATTAACAACAGATAATTTCGAAATGTAAACTGGACATAAACATGAGAACTTTATCATCCTTTACGAGCCTTCCAGGATGAATGTCCGGCCTCTTAATGGCTCGAATGCCTTTGCCGCAAAGAAGATAAAATGGCTTTCTAATCCTGACTGAGGCGCGTCTCCACGGCCTACTGCTTCCTCCCCGACATGCCCGACGCCACGAGCGCGGCGATGACGCAATCCCTCGAGCAGCTTTGTGTGGAAATGAATCTGCTCTTGGAAACGGTTTCGGCGAGGAAGGCGCTCAGGCAAGGAAACGAACAGCTCGATCGGGGAAAATGGTCAAGTTTAAAAAGAAGTGGTAATCAATGGGTCTATCTATATTACGTTGCAAAAGAAATAATAGAGTATCTGTGGTTCGTACAACTTTAAAACATTTATTCAAATAAACACTAAATGATCACTTTGCTTAAGGAAACAAAAAACAAAAACTAAGAAAAACGATGAAGATGCAACGGTTCAAATAATTCTATCAAGAAAACTGCGATGTAAAAGCAGGAAAAAATTGAAAGAAGAAGAAGAAGGAGAAGAAAAGCAGAATGGCCCGTATCCTTGACAACATAAACCCGTTCAACGTTCAATCATTATACACTCATGGATCTGAAATCTGAAATCCGACCCGCCTGATAAGAGATTCCGGCGGCACAATGGAACTCGTGATTCCATGGAGTCCAGAAAGAGCAGAGCGTGACGAGCCAGGCGGTGCCAGTGCGCGCAGAGGGAGTGCGAGTGAGTCACCTGGAGTCGCTTCCTTTATCTCGGGGCGGAGAATGGGAGTGGGGCAGGCGAGGGAGGCAAGGGAAAGGGAATGGGGCTGCCGAGGGGGGGGAGGGGGAGAGGAGAGGGAGGGACGCAGGGAGAGGAGGAAGAGGAGAGGGAGGGACCCAGGGAGAGGAGGAAGAGGAGAAGGGAAGGGAAAAAGAAGAAATTGGAGAATGGAAGGAAGAGAGAATGAGAGCGAGAGAGAGACAGAGAATGAGAGACAGAGATAGATAGAGAGAGAGAGAGAACTTACAAATCAGCATAAAATGGATAAACAAAAAATGTGTATGTAAACATGTGTGTAAACAGGCAGATATATATGCAGAGAAATAGTAAACATGTACCGCGAGAAAGGGGGGGGCGGGGGAGGGGGTTGCATTCCCGCCAGTGCCAAGGCGCGCCCTGCCCGGCAAGGTCTTGGAAGGGGGAGCAGCGGCGGCCTCGCCACTCGCCCGCCGCCGATCGCGCAGATCTAGGTCGCTCAGCCAGGACTCATCCAAGAATGGTTTTCGTCTTCGTTTCGCCAGCCCGCGCTGACGAGGCCGACGCGCGTTCATCTTTCGCAGAAGAGTCTTCTACTCGCTCTGCCCGAAGCCAACCCGGGGCCTTCCTGGGGCGAGGCGGAACCCGAGCGGTAACGGTCTCCCAAAGAGGACTTCCAGCCTTCCTGTCTCCCACGCGGAAGGCGTCGCCGGCATATCCTCGGCGCGCCGTGAAACGCCCTCCGCGCCACACCTGCTGCCGGATGTGGTCCTCCTGCGCGCCCTGCCACGGCCCCCTGTCAAGAGCGCCCCTGTTAAGCCCGAAGGACGGCATATATCTTGACGCGAGGCAGCAAGCGGCGATCCTTTCACCGGGTCCGTCACTG
This sequence comes from Penaeus vannamei, assembly GCF_042767895.1. Classification (NCBI taxonomy): domain Eukaryota; kingdom Metazoa; phylum Arthropoda; class Malacostraca; order Decapoda; family Penaeidae; genus Penaeus; species Penaeus vannamei. The sequence continues at coordinate 15,135,978 of NC_091559.1, read as the reverse complement.
TGGCGCGAATCCTTGTGTACACGAAGAAAAGAATAAACCAAAGCGTAATATAACTGGATGTGGTCTTTCCAAACAACATGCAGCGCTGGTCCGGTTTAACTGGTCGCTTACTCTTATTAGAATTTATTCATATCTGTTTACTTTAAAAAATCAAGATGTTTTCTGGTACTTTTCTTCTCATTCCCTGAATTGCAGGGCTGTTTAGCGATATCTTAATGCACTAATTAAAAGACCCGATTTTATGCACCACTTCTTTGGATAAGTGACAAAAAAGATGAGTAAATATTCTCCTGGCTTTCCTTCACTCTCTGGACTTCCACTGAGAAGCGAGGTCAACATGATGAGGTCAGATGCAAGGTCACAAACTGCTGCAAAAAATAGGAAAAGAAAAAGAAAAGAACAAACTGCTACATCCGTCGTGCCGAGAGATAATAGTTTGTTTCATGTCTTATACCCAAGCGATTTAGCAATGTATATGTGTTATATTTGTGGTATGCATGTATTATTATTTGTAATTGTCTGCTGGTGTATGCGAGTATTATCTATATTTTTACCGTTGTGTTTGATTTTGAGGGGACTTTCGTGCTAAAGCAATGAGCAGTATAAATTAACCGAAAACAAACAGGCAAAAAGAAAAAGAAATAAGAAACAGATAATCAGGATGAAGAACTGACATGAGTTGATAAAAAATAGAAGGAGAGATAAAGAGGTGGAAAAAAACGACGAAAAGAAGGGACATTAAATAATTAGACAGGAGGAGACAGAACTACGAATAAATAGAAATGCAGATAAAACAGGAACATAATTAAGTAGAGATAAGGATAATAGAGGGCAGAGGAACCGAGAATCTGCTCCGCCGCAAAAGCAAGAAAGTGAAAGGGCTCGCATTCCCTCACTCGCGCGGCGGTTTGTTATGTCAACAATCCAAACAAGGTCAGAATCGCGAGACAATAGAGATGTTCATTTCAGGAAGATACTGTGATGAGGTCACGTGGACCACGGACCGAATAACGAATAAAAAACGGAAAAGAGATCAATAGGCAAGGAGCTATTGTGAAGCATAAAAAAAAGGAATGAACGTGTTATCTCGCCGGGGAAAATGTCGGGCTGGGATGCGGACTACTTTGGGCTCGGAACCCTCACCCGGAAGTTACCTGAAGGAGATGCGGGTCCTGAAAAGGAGGAAGACATCCGCACCCAGGCTTCATTTTAGTTCCTGCAGGAAGTACTTACCCACACATAAAATAGCGAGAAATGTATCATCAGTGAACGTAAACGGATATAAAATTGAAGAGGAAATAATCTCTCACCTGCTGATGCACCAGTTTCCGGAAAGGAAAGGAAAAGAAAACATGAACACAGAAAGAGTTCAGGTACTTATTGTACACTAAAGCCAAGCATTTAAAAAGAAAGTTCCTCATACATTTTCTAAATTAAAAAAATCACGAACCGTAAAATTTTGGTAGAACAATGCAGGTATAACAACAATATTCAGCCCTTTGTATACACGAATATATTACGAGACATCCAGCCATGGCGAGGCGCATACATCATCACAAACCTACTTAAACAATATACGTGATACGCGTTGCAAAGAGAAGATGAGGAAGAAAATGGCACAAGAGAAAAAGGAAATGGGGACAATAAGAAGCAAATAAACATTTTCTTTATTTTCTTTCGTTTTTTTCATATATTTCCATAACATATGTGCATGATTTGCTACCTGTTTTTACTGCACGATTTTCATCCTAGATTATCTTCTGAATCGTGTTGCGTCAGTCTCAATAGATTGTGCTCGTCCTGGTAAATAAATCAATTGGTGAAATCTGCAAAGTGAATTCTCTGCCAAGTAACAAAAACCTACTTAAATGATACTGGTGAGACGTTGGGTGAAATTAGTAGTCCTGGTAGTAAAGGTTAAAGGTAGGTGGAATGAGCATTTTGTAAACAAGACGAGTTTTTCAAGGGCATGACAACAAACACACAGATTAATAGATTGATAAACATGTATATATACCATTAGGGTATGGTACGTTCATAGTTTTTGAATAATCCCCTCCTACCAAAAAGCGATTGGGGAGGAAAGAGGAGGAGGGACGGGGGGGGGGAGGTGTTGCAATAGCACTACCCCCCCCCTCCCCACCTTGTCCTCTTTTCGCTGTTATATTTTCCCGATCGTTTCTACGCTACACCAACCCCCCCCCTCCCCTCCCCCTCTCAGCTCTCACCCCTCCATCTCCTCATATCCTACCACCCCTCCCCCTTCCCCTTCTTCTTCCCCCTCCCCTCCCCCTCCCCTTCCCCCTCCCCTGCCCCTCCCCCTTTAGCTTTCCCTCTCACTCACGGTCAACTTGTAACCTAATGCTAGACCAGCGTATAATTAATATATTGGCTAGAAAGATATGTGTTGCATCCAAAGTTGAGTAGCTTGTATGTATAATGGCTGCTTTATCATTTATTATGTTATTTGTATATCATCATACAAAATCCTACGTAAATGACGTAGCATTAAAAGAAAACGGACAATTTTATTTACATTTTCACATGTGTTTGTATCTTTATGTGCATATATGTTTGCATGGACGTGAGTAGGTATTCATGTGCATATGTGTGTATGTAGGATATTCATTGTCATAAAGTAAGCGTAATGACAACTTTTTCAGAAACGAGTGACTGTGTGGTTTGTTTTAGGGACTTTGTGTCAATGAAGAGAATTGTGTTTATGTTTGTACGTGTGAATGATGTCTGTTTAGGTTACTCGGGGTGTGTGCAAAGCGGGTTTTGTGTGTGAAATTGTTGTCTTTTATTGACAGTGTGTAAGCAAGAGGGCGCAAAATATTCAGGAGAACAAAGAAAGAAGGAAAAAGGGAACGTAGTAGATAGATAAGTACATAAATAAGTAATTAAATAAAGAAGGAAGGAGAGAAAGAAAAGAAAGAAAGAAAATCTGTATACGCAATAACAAAAGGATTTTTTTCTTACTCTCAGAGAATCCTCTTTGGCGCACCTTAGATTTTAATCACTGGAAGCCTCAGTGTTCTCCGCCGTCTGTGTCATCACCAGATCCTCTTCATTATCGTCTTGACACTTAAACTAGTTTGATATATGTGAAGGATAACAAGTATTTGCAACATTTTGTTTTCCTAACAATACAATTTCGATTTTTACGTATACATTTTTTTCTCTTTTTCTTATTCTCGTATTTATATATTTGTTTGGCAGTAACAAAATCTTTCTCGATTCCTATCAGCATCCGCAAGAAAGGGAAGCGCCATAAGAAAGCCCAAAGTGAGATATCGTTTTCCGCATCGATTTTATGCCTCTGCAGTAAAGCCTTTGTGCCGGATATGTCTCCATTGAACGCCCTGAGCCCGGTGTCCTTTTAGCCTCCGTTAAAAGGCAATAAAACCTTTTATTGATATAAACGGGAAGAAATAATCAGTGTAGCATCAACAATGCAAATTTAGATAAATGACTAAAATTTGACAACATTAGCATCAATCCGATGTTTGTGGACTCGCATGTATTGTATGTAGTATGTGCATATATCAACATGAATTAAATGATGAAGCATTTCTTTGGAATCATAGAAATTCTTTGATGTTCAGCGGTGCTTCTCAGATATCCAGGGAAAGTTCTGAGATGTTCAGCAAGAGTTTTCAAATGTTCAGAAAAAGTTCTTCTGATGTTCGGCAGTGGTTATCAACTATCCAGCGAGAGTTCTGAGATATTCAGCAGAAGTATATATATATATATATATATATATATATATATATATATATATATATATATATATATATATATATATATATATATATATATAAACAGAAATAAATGCCATGTTTATCAAGAATCCCCAAATGTTCAGCAAGAGAACCCGAATATCCAGAAAGAATTGACACAAAGTTCAGCAAAATGTACCAAATGTTCAGCAAGATCTCTCAGATGTTCAGCGCGAGTTCACTTCCCCGGAACACGAGCGACGCCAATTGATCTTTATCAGAGCAAGCAGGATTTCTAGCTAATTGTGGAGTGTCCTTGCGACGCCCTTTTCAGCTGACGAAGCATTTGGATTTCCTGGCGGAGGGGCGTTTGGGCGTGGGGGGGGGGGGTGGGGGGAGGAAAGGAGGGAGGGAAGGGGGGAGCGTAGAGATACGGGAGGAAAGGAGGGAAGGGGAGATGGAAGGGAGGGGGGAAATAAAGGAGAGAGGGAGGAGGAAATACGAAAGGAAAAGAAAAGGGAGGAAATAAGGGAGAGAGAGAGAGAGAGAGAGAGAGAGAGAGAGAGAGAGAGAGAGAGAGAGAGAGAGAGAGAGAGAGAGAGAGAGAGAGAGAGAGATGTTTAAAAAGCCGCCTCATCTCTTTAACAAACCAAATTCACTTCTATGATATGCCTTCACCCCCCGCCCCCCAACAGTCTTCGCATCCCCCCACCCCCACCCCAGCGAGCCCCCGACCGCGCCAGGGACAAGGGACTCGGGCGCTACTCGCTGACCTCGCCTGAGCGCTCATTCCGCAATTCATCATGTCACTGCGCTTGATGACCAAATTACCATAAATCTGAAACCCCGCTGCATAAGTGGATGTCTCGGTATCCTTTACCAATTATTATTATCATCTATCATTTTTGTTCTAAATTCATTTCTTGAAAACAGTCATTTTCATTCAAGGAAATTCACTTATCTCTATATTTGTAGCTGGAACGCGGCCGGCTGGTTCGAACGAGTAGACATAATTATGGATCACGTTTTAAACATAAAAACAATGCTAGTCCACTACGCTGTAAGCCATATTAGATGAATGAAGAATGGCTGTATTTGTTGAATTAACATGAGGTTTTCCGAGGTCAGTTGCTGAAGCGAAAATGAATAATTGTTGCTATCATCAATATCCATTTTCTCGTCTCGACTCTCCCCGCGCGAATTTCCTCAGGGAAAACTGGACGCAAAGAAGCACCGACGCTATTGTACGTATGTAATATTCACCAAGGTATTGTCCTTGAAGAAAATCACTTTGGTGTATCTTATTAATTAAGATGAAATATAGGCGACGAATAGTTTCATAAGAACAGGAGAAGAGAGATGAGTGAGGACGAATGGCGGATATCACTCTCTCCGTCTCGGCGCCGTTGCTCGGAAGCCCCTAGAAAAACCGTTCGGCAGACTTGCGGCAGGTCTTGGAGGTGGCAATGCGTGCTGGGTCAGAGGTCAACACGTATGCCGTGCCAGATCATGTATTAGAGAGGAGAAAAGATTGTATTATTGCTTATGCAGCGTGTATTGGCTGGCACTTCAGATAAGTCGACCCCTCGGCCTAGCCTAGATAAGGTAGGGTGAAAACTGCTGAATTCACTCGACAACTAGTTTTCGTAAGATAAAAATACAGCAAATGCAGGTATTCAGACTACTGATATTACATGATCTGTGACACAAGAAATAAATCAATATGACCGATATAATGGCTCGTAAAAAGCCGTTCTTGGTGCTCTGTTCCAAGGTAAGTACAGACGCATCATGCCTTTCGCAATTCGATATTTTCACAATGTTGTGTTTAACAGTTTATAAAATGTGTTATTGGTCGGGCATATATGGTTTATTTCTTAAACGTATAAGCCCTACAGAACATATATAGTATAATATCTTTATAAATTGGCAAGTGGGTTAAGGAAGACAAAAACGAGGTGACGGGAGAGAATCAAGTTTAAATTGTTACGTAAATTCGACATAATATAACTGCACAAAACTCTCATCATACTCGAATGAATTTGCTTTTGAGGATAATCGCCTGCTTTTATCGCCGAACAACGGAGACTGTCCTTCGGGAGGCGATCGAAAGATGGAAGGCTGACAGTTAGTGCTGATTAGGATCTGGTGTTGGCTATCTGGTGTCCGCTCGCGCCCGGGTCATTCAGCGGATGTCCGTGGGAGTGTGTGTGTGTGTATGTGTGTGTGTGTGTGTGTGTGTGTGTGTGTGTGTGTGTGTGTGTGTGTGTGTGTGTGTGTGTGTGTGTGTGTGTGTGTGTGTGTGTGTGTGTGTGTGTGTGTGTGTGTGTGTGTGCGTGCGTGCGTGCGCGCGCGTGCCTTCCTTCCACTACGCTGCCTCAGCTCCTCCTACAACTTTCTAACGTTCCCGATTTCGCATGATCTCTCCCGCCAGGTCGTCCCCGCCGGCCCGCTCGCATGCGCCTCGCAACTGGCCCGACGTGTTTTACTGAGGCAGAATCCCACCGAAGGCAGCTTACCCAACGGAGCGGGAACAGAGCGCGGACTTCTGTGTCGTCACCCGCCCGAGCCCCGGCGAGATAAGGCGGGAATTTCGCCACCGCCGCCAGAGGCCCTCGCGTAAGGCGCCCTGACGCGGCGGCGGGACAAAGGCCCCGCCGGTGGGCGTTTGCTGGCTTGATTAAGGGCTGAGTGAAGGTGCCATTTTCATTGGGATTAGCATCTTCCTGCTCCTCTTCATATTCACATTATTATGATTATTATTATGATTATTATTGATATTATTATCTTTATTATTATCACTATTATTATCATTATTACATTGTTACTAGTACTATCATCATCATTATTATTATCATTATCATTACTATTATAATAATGCTGATAGTTAATGTTAATATCATTATCATCATCATTATTAATATACTCATTATCGTCGTTATCATCACCCAAATTTCCATTATCATTGTTATTGTTATCATTATCATTATCATCTTTATCGTAATGCTTATTATCATTATTATCTTTATTATTATTACTATTATTACTATTGTTTTATTATCATTATCATCATTATTATGGTTATTATTATTATTATCATCATCATTATTATCACCATCATCATATTTACTATTATCATTATCATTATTAAATTTGTTATCATTTTCTTATCGTTTTTATTATCATTATTATTTTTTATTATCATTATCACTTTTATCATTGTTATTATTATCATTATTATTATTATTATCATCATTATTATTATCATCATTATCATTATCATTATTGTTATTATCATCATCATCATCATTATTATTATTATTATTACTATCATTATCATTATTATTATTATTATTATTATTATTATTATCATTATTATTATCATTATTATTATTATTATTATTA
>NC_091559.1:15108851-15113851 GCF_042767895.1 Penaeus vannamei | reverse complement strand
ATATCGTATATCATATACATTATGTATATCATATAACACATACATTATATATATCATACATCATATACATCATTTATATACTTTATATTTTGTATTATATATATCATCCTTTATATATATTGTTTATACGATATTATATATATGATATTTATTATATATATGTTATATAAATTATAACATAAATTATATATATTATATATATTTTATATATTATATATGTTATATAAATTATAACATATAAATTATATATATTATATATATCTTATATATTATATATATTATATATTATATATACATTATATTATATTTATTATATATTTTATATATTATATATATTACATATTTTATATATATCATATATCATACATATACATATGTATATGTATATATATTGATTACATATATTATAATTATTATATACATTATAGATTCCATATACTATATACATCATGTATTATATACAGGTGGTCACGTACTTGCGATCTTCCGAGTTACAAATTTCGGTACATACGAACAAAGCTGTCAGGAGGGAGTGAGTGTAGCGCGCGTCGTAAACTATAGCTCTCTTACTGTACCCACACGGTCTCATTCAAACGTGTTGTATGCTCTCCAGAAAACTTTGAGATTTTGTGATTATTTTTGTAATTGTATTTTTGCTAAATACGATAAAATAAAAGAGTTATGGCTAAATCTCTGACCCCCCCCCCCCATCCGCCTCCGGCTCCGATGTTTACTTTGTCGCGTCTGAGCAAATATACCCTACATTTTTTTTTTTTTTTTTTGGATTTTTCGATTTATTTTGGTATTCTCTGATAACTAGCTGGCAACTCTGTTTGCAGAACAGCTGGCAGTCACTACAAAGAGACAAGGTTGGCAGTCACCACGAGAGAGCGGAATGAGATGAAGTCCGTCCCATACGTCGGGGCAACAACGCCCTCATCACATAATAGGCCACTACTAATGATGAATGTTATTCCTGTAACTAATAAGCATAATATGATGAGAAATACATCTCAATCACAGCTGCAGCAGTTGTTTATTCATATGAAATGCCTCGAGAAGCACTGCAAGCAAGCACTCATTGCCATTAGTCCTTTGGAAAAAGGGGGGGGGGGTAAACTTCAGAATACATGTGAATGCCATCGAATGCATCAAGGTTGACTCAGAGATCAGATTTCCAAAGAAAAAACAAATGGAGGAAAAATATCCTCAACTTCAAAGCCTGATATCTCAAAACTTCGTTCGTACTAGATGAATCGTTCTACGGTACAATATCGGTACAATACTCAAGAACAAGGATAAGATTATGGAACATGTGAAAAGTTCAGTCCCTATGTATTCTACTGTTATTAGAAAGAAACGTGGAAAAGTGATTGCAGAACTTGAAAAACTTCTGAGCATTTGGATGAAGGTTGTTCAAAGCACATTAAAAACCACCGAAAACCACTGCATTGTTTATACCGGTACGTCCGAAAGTAGAGCTAGTTGTACAGTAATCATAACATACTGTACGCCCTACTACGGACATACGAACAGACGTACTTACGAACAGCCTACTGGAAGGGAACCTATATATACTACATATTATATATCATATACATTATATATATATATATATATATATATATATATATATAGATAGATAGATAGATAGATAGATAGATAGATAGATAGATATACCGATCTGACCAACTTCTCACCTGACGGAGGACTACTTTGTTATTATTATGGTTGGCATTGTTGTTGTTGATATCAGTGTTGTTTTTGCCTTCATTATTATTGTTTTAGTTTTGTAATCTATACTGCTATTGTTGTGGTTATTGCTTTTTTTCATTGGAGAAAGCGAAACATAGAATTTATCTGTATTAACGAACACTTAGTTTATAATTCCAAATCACGTTTCTCGCTGCATTTCCTGCTGTCAAATAGCATCATTGCAATGTAAACGTGACCCGAATTTGCAATAATCGTTCTCCCGTTTAATTACAATTAAAGGAACGCTGTTTGTGTTTTGGTTTTGAGAATATTAATTGTTCCTTGATTTCACTTCAGTCTCAGTAATTGCAAAATCAAGGGCATGTACTGGCATCTGCAATATGTTAATTCTACAATGCACTGCACGACTGACCTGTTCCCATTGCAATCCAAACACGACAAGAATTATATATATATATATATATATATATATATATATATATATATATATATATATATATATATATATACCCATGACAGTGGTAGGATTTTTACTGATTATTCATGTTATCATGATTATAGAAATGCAAAAAATAATTTGTTGCGCCTCTTTTTTCGAGACCAAACAAATGCTCCAATGAATAAGTATTCGTTATTCGTATGTAGTGGAATAACTCTTGATCGAGTTTGATACGGATTAAATAATATAGTTTGTAGAGGAACTAAATCAGTGAAATGTATTTTCTGGGTTTATTATTGTTATTTACATTTGGATTTGTGTGCGTCGGGATACTAAGAATGATGAATAGATGATGATGATGATGGTGGTGGTGGTGGTGATAATATTAATAATGGCGATGATAAAGATAGTAATTATCATTACCTTAGTTTTCTTGATAATAATAATGATTATAGTAATGGTACTACTAATAAATATAATGGCAATAGTAATGATGATAATGACAATGATAATAAAATGATGAAAATGAAAATAGCAATAATGATAATGACTGTAATAATAATGAAACTGATAAAAAGTATTGATAATGATGATATAATATGATGATGATAATGATGATAATACTGATAATAAAAATAATATTGATAATGACAATGATAATCGTAATCTTAATCATTATCATTATCATAAGTACAATCATAATCAATATAATATAATTATAATAATAAAAATAATAATGATTATAACATTGTGGTAAAATTGTGGGAAGCCCGACTCAGTTCATAATACGACATGCATATTTGCCGGACATATAGGCAAATAAAAGTATATCTATCAGATGGAGAAATGTGCATTTATTTACATGGCTTTGTGAATGATTATTCATTGGGTCGGGCCTCGCACAATTTTAACAAACCGATGATAAGTATAAAATGTATCACACACAGAATTTCAAGGTAATTTGATAACATAATGAAAGTGTTCAACATATAATCATATCACTAACCATTCATTAAAAGTAAATATAGGACATAATTAGACCTGTTCTTCTAATGATGTTAAAAATTCTGAATATGAGAATCAAATCATCCCCAAAACATGTATCGCTTTCTAATCAGAAAGAATAATGAAATAAAGGCATAAAAAAACTACGGTTTGTGTAAGTTTAGCGTATCATTATTATGTGCTTGATAGAATTATTAAAAAAAAAAAAATGTAGAGGGGAAGTAGAAAGCACACAACAACAGTCGCTAGCGCAGTGTATTAGCATAATGCTGTCCTCAGACGATTCTTCCTCTTTTCATTGTTATTTTAATATCACCAAAAGTGTTTTTTTTACTCTTTTGCTGTTCGTCCAAAGCATTAAAAAAGAAAAAAAATCAGGGATGGACAAATTTATTTATTTATCGATTAGCAGTGACGTTGCTGAAACTAGCATGAAAGTGTGCGTCCATGATCAGTAGGAACAAATATCGGCTGATCTTCCAGAGCGAGGCTGACGTCCAGTCCCTTGAGCAGAGGCACAGGAAGCGGGATCGGCAGAACGAAGCCCAAAGTCCCAGACACGAGGAAGGCCATTAGGAGGAAAATTGCAAGAACCTTCATGATATTCTTTGGGCTGAAAATAAATCGAGTAATGAAATACATCTAGCTAAGTGGGGGTTAAAAAGAGGTATAAAGTGTATGTTCTAGTTAGAAAAGAAAGTATAAAGTTAATAGAAGGGGGGCGAAACCCCTTGCAGTGGACATTTCTTGCCTACCACAAGAGGAGGTGCCGACCGTATTTCAGTTCATTAAATTTCATTTATTATTACTTTTTATTTATATTTTTTTATTTTTATTTTTTTATTTTTTATTCTTATTTTTTTATCTTTTATTTTTATTTTTATATTTTTTTTATTCAATTTTTCATTTTATTATTCTTTTTTTTCCAAACCTTCCTAAGGTGGTCTGCCGCTGCGATCTCCTGGTGGGGTTCGAAACATATATACGTAGATACACACATACACACACGCTGGTATACATATAATCATATATACATACATTTGCGTATGTTACCATACACTCACATATATATGCATTTACGCATACATACACCTATACATACGTACACACATGGATACATCCACATACATTCATATATATATATATATATATATATATATATATATATATATATATATATATATATATATATATATATATATAATGTATTTCTAACCCTCCTGCAATGATCCGTCGCCTCGGCCTTTGGATGACCGAAGTCCAGGAGGCAGGTTTCCTAGATGAGAGATACTCTCCCGGGGACTGGTGTCTCTCTTTTATTTATTTTTATTTTTTGTATATTTTTTTCACTTATTTATTATCTTTTTGTCTTTATTTCTTAATTTCACATATATACATTTTTTTTTTTTTTTTTCAAGATCGGCGTGAGTACTGGGGCGGGGTGGGGGTAGCGTGACTCCGTGGTCACCAGCTGTGGTTAGTGTTTTTGTTGCTATGTGTTTCGAGGATGTTTGTGTAGAGTGGGCCGTCTGGGTGTTGGAACCTCTCCCACGTTTTCGTTGCTCGTGTGTATGCGGGCGTTCGGTGGTTCGCTGTTCTTTCTTGCGTGGAGTATGTGTGAGGCTGTAACGATCACCTGGTCAAAGCAAAGAGAGTTGCAACAATAGTAAACAGACATTCAAAGTGTGCCGGGGCCTCAGTTGCGCCGCGATATCTCTTACTGTGTTGTTCATTCCCTCTGTTAACGTTAATCAATAGTAAGTTTGCTGTTTTTAGAGTATTTTTGCATTTTCTTTGCCTTCAGCGTTTTTTCTCCTTTAGACTACTGACGGTGACAAGG
>NC_091559.1:15081351-15096351 GCF_042767895.1 Penaeus vannamei | reverse complement strand
ATGGACAAATTTATTTATTTATCGATGTTAATAGCGGCGTTCATGAAGCTGGCATAAAGGCACAGAAAAACATGGATAGAAATATGCACTTTATTTATCAATGCTAGTAGTGGTGCTGCTGAAACTGGTGTGCAGGTACAAGTGTGCGTTCATGATCAGCAGGAACAAATATCGGCTGATCTCCCAGAGCGAGGCTGACGTCCAGTCCCTTGAGCAGAGGCACAGGAAGCGGGATCGGCAGAACGAAGCCCAAAGTCCCAGACACGAGGAAGGCCATTAGGAGGAAGACTGCAAGAAACTTCATTGTGATCTTTTGGCTGAAAAGAAATTGAGTGATGAGGCAAGTGTCCAGAATGTTTTATGTATGATACGTGATCTTAGGAACTGGGATTTGAGGGACGACCTGGGGAAAGTAGATGGTTTGGGAAAAAGCTTTTGGGACGTGATATGATGGCACCTTTCTTTTTCAGTTAGTTATTTGAACGTTTAATAGCAATTCATTACAAATTTCAATAACATGATTTGACAGAGGCCAATTTTATGCAATATTAATGTCAAATATTATCCATCAAAATAACCCATTCCTCATACATCAGAAACCAGTACTGTTTTTTCTTCTTTCGGATTCACATTAGATGGATACATAAATCGATATAAAGAGCAAAGATGGAGTTGTATATGCATAAATTATTCAATTCATTTCATAAATATGCATACATATATCTAAAAATGAATACATATATACATATATATACATATATTAATATGTATACATATATTAATATGTATACATATATATACATATGTATACATATATATACATATGTATACATATATATACATATGTATACATATATATCCATATATGTACATATAAAATTATATATACATATATATATATACTTACACATCTATACATATACATACATACACATACACATCTATACATATACATATATACATATATATATATAAGTATAAATACACTTGTATATACATGCATACAAATATATACACATATATATATGCAAGTATATACATACATATACATATATATACACATATATATACATATATATATAAACATGTGAGTATATATACACATATATATATACATATATATATAAACATGTGAGTATATACACACATATATATATTTTTATATATAAACATTTAAGTATATATACACATATACATATATATAAACATTTAAGTATATATATACACACACATATATATACATATACATAAACATGTAAGTATATATACACATGTGCATATATATACACATATACATATACATACATATATATATACATATATATACATATATATACATATACATATATATACATATACATATACACATATTATACATATTATACATATCATACACATATCATACACATATATACACATATATACGCATATATCACATATATATCACATTTATACATATATATATATCATATATATGCACATATATATATCATATATATGCACATATATATATCACATATATACACATATATATCACATATATACACATATATATCACATATATACATATATATCACATATATACATATATATATCATATATATATATCACATATATATACACATATATATACACATATATATACACATATATATACACATATATATACACATATATATACACATATATATACACATATATATACACATATATATGCACATATATATACACATATATATACACATATATATACACATATATATACACATATATATACACATATATATACACATGTATATACACATATATATACACATATATACACATGTATATACACACACATATATATATATCACACATATATATAGACACATATACACACATGAATATATACACATATATATATATATATATATATATATATATATATATATATATATATACATACATATATATATATATACATACATATATATATATACACATATATGCATAAATGTACACATATATGCATAGATACACACATATATACATATACATCACATATATACACATATATATCACGTATATATATCAAATATACATACACATATATATTACATATATATAAACATATATATCACATATATATACACATATATATACACATATATATCACATATATATCACATATATATACACATATACATACACATATATATCACATATATATACACATATATATACACATATAAATCACCTCACCTATATATACACACATATATATATATCACATATATATACACATATATATCACATAAATATACACATATATATCATATATATATACATATATATCACATATATATACACGTATATCACATATATATACACGTATATCACATATATATACACATATATATCACATATATACACATATATATCACATATAAATACACATATATATCACATATATATACACATATATGTCACAAATATACATATATATATCACATATATATACACATATATATCACATATATATACACATATATATCACATATATATACATATAGATATAGGCATATATACATATAGACATAAATATATACAAAGATATACATATACATACAGATATACATATATACACAGATATACATATATACACAGATATACATATATACATAAATATACACACATATATACATAAATATACACATAGATATACATATATTCACATATATACATAAATATACACATGTATACATAAATATACACATGTATACATAAACATACACATATACATATATATATATATATATATATATATATATATATATATATATATACGCATATGCACATATGTACATATATATATATATATATATATATATATATATATATATATATATATATATATATACGCATATGCACATATGTACATATATATACACATATATGCATATATATATACATATATGCATATAAATACCCATACATATATATATATATATATATATATATATATATATATATATATATATATATATATATATATGTATATATATATATATATATATATATATATATATATATATATATACCTATATACATATGATATATATACTTATTTATACAATATGTATACAACATATATACATAATATATATACATAATATATACACATAATATATATACATAATATATACACATAATATATATACATAATATATAAACAATAGATATACAATAGATGTACATGATATATATACATTATATATATATGCAATTTATATACTGAATATATACAATATATATACATAATGCATATATTATTTATAAACAATATATATACAATATTTATACATATAAACATATATACATATTATATTTACACGTATACATATATATATAATACATTCTTATACAGATATGTAAACATATGTAAACATACAACATACACATATGCACATAATATATTTGCATACATATACATAATATATTGTTATACATATGTAAACATATGTTTTCATGCATTTTATACATATATACACATATGTACATATGAACATAAATATATAGTCCTATATAGATAAATGTGCACAATATATTTACAGGCATAGAAACATGCATGTAATATATATGTACATATATATATGCATAATGTTTTACATACATATGTCTGTAATAGGGATATACATTTATATACAATTTGTAATATATATATATATATATATATATATATATATATATATATATATATATATATATATATATATATATATATGTACATATATATACATAATAGTTTAACTAAAAATCACATATATGTTATATGTATATAAATACCTATATTTAAAATGTATATAAATACCTATATGTAATATGTATATAAATGCCTATATGTAATATAAACACATGTATACATATCTAAATATATGATACATGCATGTTTATATTACATATGCATGTGTGTATATGTACGTTTAATGGCACATATATATATATATATATATATATATATATATATATATATATATATATATATATATATATACATATATATATATATATATATATATATATATATATATATATACATGATACATATACACATATTCAATAACATAATTTGACAGAGGACGATTTTATGCAATATCAATGTCAAATAATATCCATGAAAATAACCCTTTCCTCTTTCATCAGAAACCAGTGCTGTTATTTTTCGGATTCATGATTAATGGATACTTTACTAAGTCGATATCCAAAGCATAGATGGAGGTGTATGTGCATAAATTTATTTATAGATGTGTAAGTATAGATGTGTAATTATAGATGTGTAAGTATAGATGTGTAACTATAGATGTGTAAGTATAGATGTGTAAGTATTGATGTGTAAGTATAGATGTGTAAGTATAGATGTGTAAGTATAGATGTGTAAGTATAGATGTGTAAGTATAGATGTGTAACTATAGATGTTTAAGTATAGATGTGTAAGTATAGATGTGTAAGTAAAGATGTGTAAGTATAGATGTGTAAGTATAGATGTGTAAGTATAGATGTGTAAGTATAGATGTGTAAGTATAGATGAGTAAGTATAGATGTGTAAGTATAGATGTGTAAGTATAGATGTGTAAGTATAAATGTGTAAGTATAGATGTGTAAGTATAGATATGTAGTATAGATGTGTAAGTACAGATGTGTAAGTATAGATGTGTAAGTATAGATGTGTAAGTATAGATGTGTAAGAATAGATGTGTAAGTATAGATGTGTAAGTATAGATGTGTAAGTATAGATGTGTAAGTATAGATGTGTAAGTATAGATGTGTAAGTATAGATGTGTAAGTATAGATTTGTAAGTATAGATGTGTAAGTATAGATGTGTAAGTATAGATGTGTAAGTATAGATGTGTAAGTATATATGTGTAAGTATATGTGTAAGTACATGTGTAAGTATATGTGTAAGTATGTATGTAAGTATATATGTGTAAGTATATATGTGTAAGTATATATGTGTAAGTATAGATGTGTAAGTATAGATGTGTAAGTATAGAAGAGTAAGTATAGATGTGTAAGTATAGATGTGTAAGTATTTATGTGTAGGTATATATGTGTAAGTATATATGTGTAAGTATATATGTGTAAGTATATATGTGTAAGTATGTATGTGTAAGTATATATGTGTAGGTATATATGTGTAAGTATATATGTGTAAGTTTATATGTGTAAGTATATATGTGTAGGTATATATGTGTAAGTATATATGTGTAAGTATATATGTGTAAGTATATATGTGTAAGTATGTAAGAATATGTTTAAGTACATATATGTGAGTACATATGTGTAAGTACATAGGTGTAAGTATATATGTGTAAGTATATATGTGTAAGTATATATGTGTAAGTATATATGTGTAAGTATATATGTGTAAGTATATATGTGTAAGTATATATGTGTAAGTTATATATATGTATATATAATCATATATGTACATATATGTATATATATATGTATACATATGTAGATATATGTATGCATATATATGAAATAAATTCATGCACATACACCTCCATCTATGCTTTGGATATCGACTTAGTAATGTATCCATCAATCATGAATCCGAAAAATAACAGCACTGGTTTCTGATGAAAGAGGAACGGCTTATTTTCATGGATATTGTTTGACATTATTTCGGCCTCTCTCAAATGATGTTATTGAATATGTGTATATGTATCATGTATATATATATATATATATATATATATATATATATATATATATATATATATATATATATATATATATATGCCATTAAACGTATATATACACACATGCATATGTAATATAAACATGCATGTATCATATATTTAGATATGTATACATGTGTATATATTACATATAGGCATTTATATACATATTACATATAGGTATTTATATACATATAACATATATGTGATTTTTCGTTAAACTATTATGTATATATATGTACATATATATATATATATATATATATATATATATATATATATATATATATATATTACAAATTGTATATAAATGTATATCCTTATTACGTACATGTAATTATGTATGTAAAACACTATGAATATATACATACATATATATATATATATATATATATATATATATATATATATATATATATATATATATATATATATATGTACAAATATATTACATACATGTTTCTATGCCTGTAAATATATTGTGCACATATATCTACATAGGAATATATATTTATGTTAATATGTATATATGTGTATATATGTATACAAATGCATGAAAACATATGTTTACATATGCATAAGAATATATTATGTATATGTATGCAAATATATTATGTGCATATATGTATGTAAAAACATGTATGTTTACGTATGTTTACATATCTGTATAAGAATGCATTATATATATGTATACGTATAAATATAATATGTATATATGTTTATATGTATAATTATTGTATATATATTGTATATAAATAGTATAAACATTATGTATATATATTGTATATATTTAGTATATAAATTGCATATATATATAATGTATATATATCATGTATATCTATTGTATATCTATTGTTTATATATTATGTATATATATTATGTGTATATATTATGTATATATATTAAGTATATATATTGTATACATATTGTATAAATAAGTATATATATCATATGTATATATGTATATATATATATATATATATATATATATATATATATATATATATATATATATATATGGGTATTTATATGCATATATGTATATATATATATATGTATGTACGTGTATACATATGTACATATGTGCATATGCGTATATATATATATATATATATATATATATATATATATATATATATATATATATATATATATGTATATATATGTGCATATGCGTATATATATATATATATATATATATATATATATATATATATATATATATATATATATATATATATACATATATATATATATGTATATATATATATATATATATGTGTATGTGTATATTTATGTATATGTGTATATTTATGTATACATGTGTATATTTATGTATACATGTGTATATTTATGTATACATGTGTATATTTATGTATATATGTGAATATATGTATATCTATGTGTATATTTATGTATTTCTGTGTGTATATTTATGCATATATGTGTGTAACAGTCAAGCACATTTATTCTCACTTCTTGTTCCTTACTTTCCAAACAGAAGTTAGATAAGAGGGTGTGTTGAGATTTCTAGTATTTGTTGTTACTCGGGAATACCTTATGCCGGAGTGCATTTATTAATGGAATTTGCTGATAATTTGAGTATCTTTTGTTTTTGTAATCTTGTGATTTCGTTTTTGTATCTAGATTTCTTCGTTCTTCCTTCTTCTTTCTAATCCTACTCCTCCTCCTTCCTCTCCTCTCTTTCTCCTTCCTATTTGTCCTTCCTTCTTTGATATTTCATCATCATCACAATACTTTCGCTTTTTTAAATAAACGAAACCATATTTGAGTACAAACGAATGCTAGCCGCCAGTCTGCTGGGGGGAATTCCCATGCCTTCCAATTGTTTGTTTATCGGTCGTCTGCTTGATCTATATCTTATGCATATTTTTATGTTGTTTTCATTTGTATGTTGATTTCGCGAGGCTAAATATATAGGGTCTGTTTTAGTCATTTGTGCTTTGGCTGTGTTCTGTTCTTCATTTTTCTCTCTCCCATTCAATCACATACAAATATGTGTATATATATATATAAATATATATATATATATATATATATGTAGCGTATGTATGTGTTCTCGTTCTTCGTACTTTACTTTCCTTATCCAGAGGGTCTCGCGATCTTTCGTTTGAACTCATCCCGCTCGTTAACACCTGACGCAGTGTCGGCGCTGATTTTCAGTTTGCTCCTTTGTCGTTCTTAGTCTGATTGGCTGAGAACCACAATCGCTGCACCTCAGCGCCATGTAGCGCCACCTTCACCTCGATAGAAGGTGAGTTTCTGCGCAGTTTCGTGCAGGGAAGAAAGGAAAGCCTGCTTGGATAGCTGCACCCTTGGGTGCCGGTGGTAGTCTGCTGGGAGAGGCTGGTGTCAGCCTCGCAGACAATGCCTCCTTGGCCAGCAGTCGTCCAGAGAGATCTTGAGCGGCCACGAGGGCGCGGGCGACAGCCTGTCAGTTTCAGATGGCGTTGGACGCATTTCTGCACATTCCTACGCCAGGTGCACGCGAGCCTGGAGCGAGTCGCAGCGGCGCTCTTCGCTCCTGCTGAACAGAGGCGAGATGGCCAGGTTCAAGCAGTTGACGCCGCCTTGGCGTAGGTAACCTGACTGACTCTCCGCCCCGGAAGCCACGTTCTCCTCCACTCGGGCTTGATGCCCGAGTGGAGGAGGACGTGGCGCTTCAGGTTGGAGATTCGGTCGAAGTTCCTGCCGCACCACTGGCACACGTATCTGTTGAGGCCGGCGTCGAAGCCCACCACCTGCTTGAGGGCCTGGCCGTCGCTGTTCGGCAGGGCGAGGGCGCCCTCGCTCTGCGGCTCGCTCAGGCTCGCGTGCACCTGGGCGTAGGGCCGCGAGCCGTCGTGCAGGAGGTACGTGTCCAGCGCCATCTGCGTGTCCTGGGAGCTGTTGGAGCTGTCGCCCGCGCCCTCGTGGCCATCCAGGATCTCTCTGGACGACTGCTGGCCAAAGGAGGCATTGTCTGCGAGGCCCGCCCTGCCAGGCACCGAGGCCTCGCCCAGCGGACTGCCGCCCTCGGCCAAGGCGGCCTGGTCAAGCGGGCTCGACTTGGCACTGTCCTGGCCTGCCCTGGCGCCTCTCTTCCTGCACGAGGGGCGCTGCGCAGAGCTCGCTTGGCTCTTTCCGCGATCGGTATCGAGGTGAAGGTGGCGCTGCAGCTGGTGGCGCTGAAGGTGCAGCCCCACGAAGTGACGTTGGTGGTCCTCAGCGCCAATCCGAGAGCCCTAGAACAGACAAAGGGCAGGACTTGAAAATCCAGCGCCACGTACGTCAAGGTGTTAATGTCTGAGACTTTAACATGCACAGGAGCAAGGCGGTTCAAGCCGAGACCCTCTGGATCTCTTCAGAGGAGGCGCGGCTAAGGAAACAGCAAGGCTTCGAGGTCGGGAGAGGGGCGCCAGGGGCCCACGGAAACAGGGAGGACTTACATACATACATACATATATATATATATATATATATATATATATATATATATATATATATATATATATACACATATTTGTACATAGTAGATTGAGATGGAGAGAGAAGAGAAAAATGAAGAACAGAACACAGCCAAGACACACAAACTGACCAGAGCAGTTAGTCCAGACCTCGCCATGTTCCACAGCCTCCGCGAATCAACATACAAATGAAAACCTTTTTCTAGGTAGAGCATCATGTGCATAAGGCATAAGATCCAACGGACGTGACATTCGTAAACAGTTGGGAAAGGCATGGGTGAGTCTCTAACACTTTCTTCCCCCCAGCAAAGGCCTAACAGTTAAACTAGCATTCGTTTTATTTTCAAATATGGTTTCGTTTATTTAAAAAAAAAGCTTGAAGGTGATTGTGATGATGATAGTGATGGTGATGATGAAATATCAAAGAGGAGGACGGAGTAGGAGGAGGAAGAAGAGGAAGAGGAGGAGGAGGAGGAGGAGTAGGATTAAGAAGAGAAGGAGGACGAAGAGGAAGAAGGAAATCACAAGATTACACAAAAACGAAATCACAAGATTACACAAAAACAAAAAAATACTCAAATTATCAACAAATTCATTAATAGATACACTGCAGCGCAAGGCCTTCCCGGTGGCAACAAATTCTAAGAAATCTCAAGCACTTTTTTCTTATCTAATTTTACTTTCTGTTTGTGAGAGTAAGAGGCTAAGGGGGTGAGGGTGTGTGTATTTGCTTATTTGTTTGTTTGTGTGTGTGTTGCTTGTTTATGTGTGTGTCGATTATGTGTGTGTGTTATTTGTGTGTGTTATTTGTTTGTTTCTGTGTGTGTGTCGATTATGTGTGTGTTGTTTGTTTGTTTCTGTGTGTGTCGATTATGTGTGTGTGTTGTTTGTTTGTTTCTGTGTGTGTGGGCGTGTGTGCTTTCATCATGAAAGTATTATATCAAAGGAGACATTTTTCTTCTAACTTCCGAGACACATCGGTCTGTTCTTAAACCCTTTCGTCTTCCCCCGATGGACGACTTCCTCTCGCGAAAACTTTGAAATTTTGGCAAAAAAAAAAAAGACTTTGAATAACATGGAAAAAAGCGAGAACGCGATATTTTTCTCTCTTTTTTTTCTTCGTTTTTTACAAAATAGGTAGACATAACAAGTGCACAGTCTATATGTCTGTTCTTTTTTTTTTTTTTTTTTTTTTTTTGATGGGGGAGGCTTCTTCTTCGTTTTTTACTAAATAGGTAGACATAGCAGACGCACACAGAAGGGTCGTCTATATGTTCCTCATTTTTTTTTTTTTTTTGGGGGGGGGGTGGAGGGGCTTCTCGTACCCCCTTTCTTCTTTATTTCAACAATCTCTGACAGGTAAGTCTATCATAAAGATTTCAAATTGATCCTTTTCGAGACATTTCAATAATGGGAGGAGGTCAACAAAGACGAAAACCACGATTCGACCTGCACTTTGAGACCAAAACGTCCCATTTGACAAAAAAAAAAATAAAAAATGAAAAATAAAAAATAATAAAAAGTAATAAAACCTGATGCCGTCTGATAGAATTTTCGAAACGGGACAACCGCCATAAAAAGTGTCCATCAACTTACCCATTGAAAAAAAATAACAATTTCCACCGTACGTTACATTGTAGATGCCCATCAATAACACAATCACATCTAATTCCCTGGATTTTATCTAGAGATTGTATTTAAGAAACCCTTGTATTTCCATTAAAAAAATACAATATCTTCCCAACCTTCCACCACGTATTAAGGTACAAATAACATAACATAACATTCCAGAAACTTCGAAATCCTCTTCCTTGTGTAGGGAAACATCTCAATAATTATCAATCGAGTGAAATAACGATTCTATAACGTTAATTTCAGCCCAGGTTTCGAAATTCTGTGGCTGGTGTTGCTGGTATGCTATGTGTAACACGTAGAGAAAATCTAAAATAGAGAAAACGTGAAATAAAGAAAGTGTTTAAAAGAGAAAACGTAAAAAAGAAAATGTAAAACAGAGAAAACGTAAAATAAAGAAAGCGTAAACTAGAGAAAACGTAAAATAAAAATAAAGAAAGTGTATAATAGAGAAAACGTAAAAGTGAAAATGTAAGAGAAAACGTAAAGTAAAAAAAGCGTAAAATAGAATAAACGTAAAAAAGAGAAAACGTGAAATAAAGAAAGCGTAAAATAAAATTTAAAAAAAACTAAAATAAAGAGAGTGTATAATAGAGAAAGCATAAAATAGAGAACATGCATTATAAAAAAAAGTGAGCAATTCAAAAAGATAAAACAAAAATAAAGTGATGGATAAAGACAAGAGCAGATGACTATCTTCAAAGCAGATGGCGCTAATGGATGTACGTGCGAATATTATTGGCATTCCCGTTCAAGGGTTATATGCATGCGGATGGACACTTAAAACCTTTCACACTAATGCGCACACACTCCCATGTGTTCATGCTCTCTCTCTGTCTGGGTTTCTGTCTGTCTGTCTGTCTGTCTGTCTGTCTGTCTGTCTTTGTCTCTGTGTCTCTTTCTCTCTCTGTACATGGCCAAGACACAATGTGTGTGTGTGTTATATAGTATATGCATATTATATTGATATTATGTATAGATATATAGATACTTAGATATATAGATATATCTATATCATCTATATAATGCGTGTGTGCGTGTGCGTGTGCGTGTGCGTGTGCGTGTGCGTGTGCGTGTGCGTGTGCGTGTGCGTGTGCGTGTGCGTGTGCGTGTGCGTGCGTGCGTGTGTGTGTGTGTGTGTGTGTGTGTGTGTGTGTGTGTGTGTGTGTGTGTGTGTGTGTGTGTGTGTGTGTGTGTGTCTGCGCGCGCGCGCGCTATATATATATACAGGCATACATATATACATCGTTTTATGCATTCATACATATAAATATATTTACTTATATACACATTTACACACACACACACACACACACACACACACACACACACACACACACACACACACACACACACACACACACACACACACACACACACACACACACACACACACACACACACACACATATGGAACGCCCTTCCCAATCCCCCGTGGTTGAGCGCTTCCACTCCAGTCCCGGTTGCGCCTTCACCTGCAACACCTCGGGGCGGTTTTCGCGAAGAATCTATGACTGCCCTTTGCGCTTTCGTATTTCATCTGCGCTGCTGCCATGGTTTAAAGATGAAGGTGCTTATTAGAACAAGCATTTATATTGTTACAGACCCTGTGCCAATTAGCTATTGTAATAATACAGTTTGGTTTAAATTGCATTAAATCCTACTTACATTATGGCGATCAACATCATACATTTAGTATATTCAACGTCATATGGCGCCACTTCGTTGTTATTTCATGTTATAAAAACGATATTTGTAATTTCCCAAGTAGACTTCTGCAGAAAACTCTAGAAGACCAATTAACATTTTTTTAAAGTCAAAAGAGGCCTCCAAGCACTCCCTGTTCTTCCCAGTGCCGATTAACCTTCAAATCTGACGAAGTGCGTTCTGGATGTCCGCGTCTCACAAGGACAAAAGTAAAGACAGGTCAAGACAGTCCCGAAGAACGTCAATAAAAATCGGGGAAAATATACGAAACGGTGAAAGCAAATTTGACAATGAACCTAAATTTCTTAAGTCAATTCCCGTTACAGAATTATCTCCATCAGTGCGTTGAAATTTGCGTTGTGATGTTAAAGACTTTGAGGCCCTTTTTCATTTAATGCCAGCCGTTAATTGACACTCTTCCTACACATTGACAACAATTTTCTATTCGAAAATATCTGTAAAATATATATACATAGGTAATATAATATATATACATATATGTAATATAATATATATACATAAATAATATCATAATTATATATATATATATATATATATATATATATATATATATATATATATATATATATATATATGCATGTATAGATATATATAATTCATTCATTCATATACACATTTATTCATCTATGCATTTCAATAAATATTGATAGATATGTATTACTTATGTATGTATGTATGTTGTATGCACATGTGTTGATATATCCATATATGCACGCATGTATGTTCATATATATGCAAGTTTACATATCTATGTACGTTTTTTGTGTGTATCTGTGCGTGTGCATGTCGGGTGTTCGTGCACGCCATTTATTGTTGCCATTATTACCATTATTTCTTTTTCCTCATCATTCCGCATATTTCCTGTTTATTTCTTCAAGCCCTTATGTATCAGCTGACTTCTTCCTTTTTTCTTATCATTTAAATGTATTCAAAAGGATATTTGAAATAAAACAAACAAGTTATTTGTTAACTATCGTATTCTCACGTATGTCTTTTAACACAAAAGTAATGCACATGTGATGGCAGCATTGGCAGTAACCCTGGTTTGCATTACAAAAGTTTTATTTTGTTCTTTAAACTTTGAGATATTCCGAACTTCTTAAATAACTCAATCGCTGCCTTGATTTTCGCATAAAAAAAAATCTTTATTTTCTTTCTCAACCATTCATAAAATAAACAGTTATTGCACTAGAGATCTACTATATATTTCGCGTGTTTCTACCGTATCTGACGATGCTCCTTAGAGGCCCGATCCACTAACCATTCGTGACGACGGACACTTTCCTCTCTTAAAATCGTTCTTTAATTATCTTAATATTCTTAACTCTTTGGAAATAACTCTTTTATCTACGTTCCTATTGGCCAATTCCCTCGAGGAGGTGAATTTCTGGTTTGTTGCTTTGTCGTGGTTAGAATGAGAACAGACAGATTGTAACATCAACATTGAGTAGAAAATAAATAAATTTATATATTTCATGAAACAATAATACTATTAACTAAACAGATCTCATGTATAAAAGCTTTTAGTAAAATATTTTCCCAACAAATTGTAGTACACGTATTCTGTATCACATCAATCACATTATACATCTGTCAGTCTCTGTCTGTTTGTCTGTGAGCATATATATATAAATACAGGCGTGTGTGTGTGTGTGTTTACATAAATACATATTATACACACACACAAACATCTACCTAAAAATATATATGTATGTATATATATGTGTGGGGGGGTGGGGTGGACTGATGGATGGATGGATATGGATGTGGATGTGAATATATGTGTGCGTGTGCGTGTGCGTGTGCGTGTGCGTAGAAGTTCTGTTATCCCGCCCCGTCATTGGCCGAAGGAGCCCGGCAGTTCCCTCCCGAGCGAATGGCAGTGGATCCGGCCCCCGATTTCGAGTTCCCAAGTTTGTGTTGATGAAAAAATATTACTGATCTCTGTTCTGTTCTGTTTTGGTCTGTTTTGTTCTTTTCTTTCTTTCTTTTCTTTTCTTTTGTTTTTTTTTCCGTTCAGCGACTTTTCTCTCTCTCTTCACGGCCACACGCATGCCCAACCTAACGATCTCCCTTTTCCGCCAATTTCTGTAACTGTTCATACATGAACTGATTCTTTTTTCGACCACACGCAAGGCAACGCCAACTACTCTCTTTTCGCCGCGCTTCCCTTCTTTCTTCTCGTGGTCCTGCTCCAAGGACGTCAAGGCCATCAGTTGTCCGCTGGCTTTTCCAGGAGGGAGCTCGACAGGTCCTTGTCCATGCTGTGCTTGCTCCGGATGTGCTGGATCACCTGGACCTTCTGGACGGCGCGGTACGGGCACAGCGGGCACGCGTGCGGCTTCTCGCCCGTGTGGGTCAGCATGTGCCGCTTGAGGTTGCTGCTCTTCGAGAACACCCGCTGGCACCAGGGGCACACGCACTGGGCCTGGGGCGCGCCCGCGGC
>NC_091559.1:15023774-15041274 GCF_042767895.1 Penaeus vannamei | reverse complement strand
TTTAATCATTTTTTATTACTATTAATGCTATTGCTATTATCTTTTTTATTTTTGATGTTGTTAATAGTATCCTTATTATCGTCATTATCATTATCGCTACTATTATCATTGTTAATACCATTATCATTATCATTATTGTTATCAAAATTATCATTATCATTAGCATTTTTACTATCATTATTTCTATTATTATTATTATTGTTAGCATTTTTATTATTATTATTATTGTTATTATCATCATTGTTGTCATTATCATTATCATCATTGCTATTGGTGTTATTATTATTATCACTATTAATATTATCAGTCATTATCATCATTACAATGGTTATTTTATTATTATCATTATTATTATTACCATTATCATTATCATTATCATTATCATCATTATTATCATAATAATAATTATCATTATTATTATCATTATTATAATTATTATCATTATTATTATTATTGTCATCATTATCATTACCATTATTATTATTATCATTATTATAATAATTATTATTGTTATTATTATCATTACTTCACTGTCTCATTCAATATTTTTGCTGTGCTTAAAAGTGCCGTTTTCTGCATCACCTGAAACCTTATCATAACACATTTTTTCCATATGCTTTTCAACCCTTTCCGAAATGGCTCCCAGTGCACCAGTTACAACCAGTATCATTGTGGCTTTCTTCATTCCCCAAATCCTTCTTACTTCTTCCTTCAACAACTCGTACTTTTCAATCTTCACGAGTTCTTTGTCTCTAATCCTTACATCTCCAGGTACTGCCGCAAATAGAATCTTGATTTCTTTCTTATCTACTACCATTTGGTCACATTGTATAGTGAAATCCCACAATAACTTAAGAGTTTCTATACTCCATCACTCTTCATATCAAACCACTTACTGTGTGTATAGAGCGTGCCACATTATCATGTCTTTTCTTACATTCCCATTGTGCCAATTTACTACATTTACTAATGATTATCGCTCTCTCCTCTTCCTCCACACATTCTACACAGCGGCGAATCTATTGCTTTGTGAATGAGAAACTTTGTGCAATTAGTCAGCAGTGCTTGTTCCTGTGCACTAAATATCAGCGATTCAGTGCACCGTTTCAGACCTCCCTTTCCTACCCATTTGCCATGTCCTTTCCCAATCACTCCTACCTTATTCCTAGCATAGTCCGTGCATTCCTTTCTCTTTCCATTTGCTCTCCTTTTTCTATTTTTTATCTTCCGTGATCGCCATTCCCAGCACCTCCACTTTCCTTAATGTTACCTCATCTCTGTGTCTCACATACCAAGTTATTACTATTATGATTTTCATCATTATCGTTGTTATTATCATTATTCAATAATCATTATCATTATTATTATTATTATTATCATCATTATTATTATTATTGTTATCATTAGCATTATTATTTGCATTATTGTTTTTATTATTATCATCATTAGCATTATTATCATAATTATTATTATTATCATTATTGTTATCATCATTATTATTATTATTATTATTATTATTATCATTATTATAATAATTATCATTATTATTATTATCATTATCATTACTATTACCATCATTGCTAACAGTGTTATTATTACTATCATTATCATTATATTTTCATTATTACTATCATCATTATCATCATCTACATTATTATAATCTTTCTTCTCACTATTAGTATTATTATTATTAACAATAATGAAAATAATAACAAAAAAGAAAAATGATAATGTTATTAACAGTAATAACAATGATAACAACATTTTTACTATCCCTACTAATACTAATAAAGCTAATACTAATACTCATACTAACTCTAATACTAATACTAATTCTAATATTAATACTAATACCACTAATACCAATACCAATAATAATAATAATAATGCTAATAAAAATAATCTCGTATGCTCGTACTCCCTATGTCGCCTTTGTGTGTGTGTGCGTATCCCCTTCATGGCCGCCAGTGATCCCCCCATAAACCTCAGCCGTCCTGAATGAATCGCAGAGCAGCCAGCGTCGTTTCCCGTGACCCTTGGCGGATTTTGCGCCGGGTCTGAATAACAATATGAGGGGGATTTTGCGAACTGCAGTGAGGTTGAAGAGGCGGAGGCAACAGGTCGCTCTCTCTTCTCCGATTCTCGTTTTTTAGTATTAATTTTCTTGGTTTAGGTTAGTTCTCCCTTTCCATCGTTTTCTTTTCGCTTTTTTTATCTCTTTCTTTTCCCTTCGCGTTCTTTATCATTGTCTTCGTGATTTTTGTTGTTGTTATTATTGTTGCTATTGTTCTTTTTTTATCGTTTCGTTGCTTTTTCTCTCACATTCTTTTTCTGTTTTTTCTATCCCTTCTTATCATTATCATTAAATTGATTATTATTCGTCTTCTTCATCTTTTTCACTCTCTTCTTCTTCTTTTCTTATTCATATCCTTCTTCATATGCTTATTCTTGATCTTACTCTTATTGTTATGATCATTCTTATTCTTATTCTTACTCTTATTCTTATCAATCATCATCGTTATTTTCTCCCTTTTCTTCTTTTCTTCTTCTTCTCCTTATCCTTCTTCTTCTTCTTTTTCCTCATCATATTCTTCTTATTCTTATTCTTTTTCTTCTTCATGATATTCTTCTTATTCTTCTTTTTCTTCTTCATCATATTCTTCTTATTCTTCTTTTTCTTCTTCATCATATTCTTCTTATTCTTATTCTTTATGCTATCATCATTATTACCATTTACTTATCTTCCTCTTCTCCCTTCTTTTTCTTCTTATAATTTATTTTTTCATCATTATCATCACCTTCTTCCCTCCATTATATCATTTCCATAATTTTCTTCCTCATCATCTTCTTTGCCTTTTCTTCATGTCCCTCTTCTCCATTTCCTCCTCCTCCTCTTCCTCTTCCTCTTCTTCCTCTTCCACTTCCTCCTCTTCCTCTTCCTCTTCTTCCTCTTCCACTTCCTCGTCTTCCTCCTCCTCCTCTTCCTCGTCTTCCTCCTCCTCCTCCTCCTCCTCCTTCTCTTCCTCCTACTGCACCTCCAACCTCCACATCCAACCTCCACCTCCACCTCCAACCTCCACCTCCACCTCCACCTCAACCTCCACCTCCACCACCTCCTCCTCTTCCTCCACCTCCACCTCCACCTCCGCCTCCACCTCCACCTCCACCTCCACCTCCTCCTCCACCTCCACCTCCACCTCCTTCTCCTCCTCCACCTCCACCTCCACCTCCTTCTCCTCCTCCACCTCCTCCTCCACCTCCACCTCCACCTCCTCCTCCTCCTCCACCTCCAATCCCACCCTCCACCTCCACCCTCCACCTCCACCACCTTAACCTCCACCTCCAACCTTCACATCCACCTCCAGCCCTCCACCTCCACCTCCACCTCCACCTCCAACCTTCACATCCACCTCCAGCCCTCCACCTCCACCTCCACCTCCACCTCCACCTCCACCTCCAACCTTCACATCCACCTCCAGCCCTCCACCTCCACCTCCATCTCCACCTCCACCCCTACCTCCACCTCCACCTCCACCTCCACCTCCACCTCCACCTCCACCTCCACCTCCACCTCCACCTCCACCTCCACCTCCACCTCCACCTCCACCTCCACCTCCTCCTCCTCGCCCATAAAACCCGACACCGCTAGGTTTGTATTAATCTTAATGTCCTAATTGTCTCGTAAAAAGGGATTTCTATAATATTAAATGGCCTCTACAGGATGGGTGGGGGGTGGGGGGTGGGGGGGGGTCGAGAGGCTTAGAGAGAAAGGGTTGTATTAACAGGAAATAGAAGGGTTACATGTTGATTTTGAAGTAGGGTGTTATTATAAGATCATGTGGATTTTCATGTCATGGATTAAGATGAAATCTGTAATGTTCTTTTTTCTTTCTTTCTTTCTTTCTTTTTTATGTGTTAATGTCTTGTTCTCTGTCTGTCTATTTGTCTGTCTGTTTGTCTGTCTGTCTGTTTGTCTGTCTCTGTCTCTCTCTCTCACTCTCTTTCTATCTATCCCCCCCTTTCTCTCAATTTATCTATCTCTCTCTCTCTTTTTCTCTCTCACAAACCCATCTCTCTTTCTCGCCACTTTCTTTCTTTATCTATATATCTATAAATCTATCTATCTATTATCTATACATCTCTCTATCTATCTGTTATCTATCCATCTATCTATTATCTATCCATCTATCTATCTATCTATTATCTATCCATCTATCTATCTATCTATTATCTATCCATCTATCTATCTATCTATTATCTATCCATCTATCTATCTATCTATTATCTATCCATCTATCTATCTATCTATCTATCTATCTATCTATCTATCTATCTATCTATATATATATATATATATATATATATATATATATATATATATATATATATACATATATATTTCTATCTACCTATCTATCTATCTCTGTTCCTCTCTTTCCATTTTTCTACGAGCGTTACTTCACCAACGCCTGTTTTGGAGTCTTGCAAGTACAGTTTTGTTTTTTGTGCTTAATTTTGTTTTCAAAAGCCTTATTTTCAGGATCATTGTGTTTAGGTTCTTATTATTGCATTGTGTTTTAGTGTGTATTGTGTATATTTACTGCATTGTATTTAACTTCTCTGTAATGTTTCTTTTACTGCTGAGATGAAAAAAAATCACATTTTTTTTTTAAGATGAATAAATCTCATAGTAGTGATTATATGGACAGAATAGCCTCACCCCCATGGGTCCCCCCCTATGTACCTAACGTGTCATAACAGGAAGTGACCTAATGACTTCCGGAAG
The DNA here is from genome assembly GCF_042767895.1 of Penaeus vannamei. Lineage (NCBI taxonomy): Eukaryota > Metazoa > Arthropoda > Malacostraca > Decapoda > Penaeidae > Penaeus > Penaeus vannamei. Next base: position 15,036,488 of record NC_091559.1, on the reverse strand, counting down.
TAATTACCGTAATCGATTACGGGAAATCAGTAACCTTGACTAATGATGGAGAACACGCACACCTGAAGGGGTGCCCCCCCTCCCTTTCCTCTCCAAAACAACAATAATAATAATGAGAATACGAGAAAGAGGAAGAAGAAGAAGAGGAAGAAGAAGAAGAAGAGGAAGAAGAGGAACAACAAACAAACATGGATCCTGTTGCCGCAGGTCAAACTATCATCCTAAGAGCAGGTGTCACAGGTTCCAATACCCCAACCCCTCACCCAAAAACACCTTGGACAGAATAGCCTCACCCCCATGGGTCCCCCCCTATGTACCTAACGTGTCATAACAGGAAGTGACCTAATGACTTCCGGAAGTAATTACCGTAATCGATTATGGGAAATCAGTAACCTTGACTAATGATGGAGAACACGCACACCTGAAGGGGTGCCCCCCCTCCCTTTCCTCTCCAAAACAACAATAATAATAATGAGAATACGAGAAAGAGGGAGAAGAAGAAGAGGAAGAAGAAGAAGAAGAGGAAGAAGAGGAACAACAAACAAACATGGATCCTGTTGCCGCAGGTCAAACTATCATCCTAAGAGCAGGTGTCACAGGTTCCACCACCCCAACCTCTCACCCAAAAACACCTTGGACACAGCAGCCTCACCCCCATGGGTCCCCCCCTATGTACCTAACGTGTCATAACAGGAAGTGCCCTAATGACTTCCGGAAGTAATTACCGCAATCGATTACGGGAAATCAGTAACCTTGACTAATGATGGAGAACACGCACACCTGAAGGATGCCCTCCCTCCCTTTCCTCTCCAAAACAATAATAATAATAAGGAGAATACGAGAAAGAGGAAGAAGAAGAGAAAGAAGATGAAGAAGTACAACAAACAAACATGCACCCAGCTGCCAACATTTCGGTACCCCACTCCTCCTCTCTAGAGCAATAATGATAAGAAGAGGAGAGGAAGAAGAATAAGAAGAAAAGGAAGAAGATGAAGACAGGAAGAAGTAGACAAACAAACAAACATGCATTATCCCCATACCCCAAACACGCTATGGACAGAATAGCCTCACCTCCATAAGTACCGCCCTATGTACCTAACGTGTCATAACAGGAAGTGCCCTAATGATTTCCGGAAGTAATTACCGTAATCAATTACTGAAAATATATAACCGTGACTAATGAGGGAGAATACGCTCACCCGAATTCTGTCCTCTCCTCTCCAAAACAATAATAATAATATTGAGAATGAAAGGCAGAAGAAAAAAGAAATTTGTACTCTGCTTACATAGGTCAAACTATCAACCTGAGAGCAAGTGTCACTGGTTCCACCTCCTCCTCCATTCCTGCAGGTCACAGGAAGAAGAAGATGAAGAAGAACAACAAACAAACACGGATGCTGTTGACACGGGTCAAACTATCATCTTGAGAGCAGGTGTCACAGGTTCCACCACCTCACCCAAAAACACCACGGACAAAATTATTCACCCCCATGGTGCCCTCTTACCCCATAACGTACGTACCTGACATAGGTCAAACTATCTAAGACCAGGTGTCACAGGATCTCCACCACCACACACCCCTTCACCCAAACACACCCTGGACATATTGGCTCACCACTATAGCTACCCCTTAACGTGTCATAGCAGGAAGCAGGCCTAATGACTTCCGAAAGTAATCATCATAATCGATTACTGAAAATCAATAACCGTGACTAATGAGGGAGAATACGCACACCCGAAAAATGCCCTCTCCTCTCCAAAAACAATAATAATAATATTGAGAATGAAAGGCTGAAGAACAAACAAATATACACCCTACTGGCATGGGCCAAACTATCAACCTGAGAGCAGGTGTCACAGGTTCCACACCCTCCCCCTTTCCCGCAGGAAGAAGAGAAGAAGCAGACAAACAAACAAACAAGCACCAATCTGCAGGTGTTACAGGTGATTCACCCCTTCCAGCTTCCCCACATACACCCTCACCAAAAGCAATGATAATGGCTATACCTCATGTCTCAACATGTAAGAGGAAGAAGATGAAGAGACAAACAAACAAACATGTACACAGCTGCTGACAGAGGTTAAGGTATTGATCCAATAATAGGTGTTACCTCCTACCCCCCCCCCCCTCCTTCTCAGGTCGAAAGAGGGTCATTTCCGGCGTGAGTTAGGTCACATAGCTATTCATCGTGTTTAAGCTTGTAGCAAAACAAACTGCACAATAGACCGATGGACAAATTAGCTCCCCCCCCCCCCCCCGCCACCCTCCGCAAGTACTAACTAAAGAGCTAATGCACCCACCAGCATTAGATTGCCATAGATGTGTGATCAAAGACATGGCTAATGAGCGTGAAATAATCAATAACCATACCTCACCCTGTTCCTCGCCCAAACACTGCGTGGCCACAGGTCATCAAAAGAGGGCAAAGAAATACTCTTAGCTGCTCTCCGGATGCGATAAGGGTTAAGAATATTGATCTTGAGGGGGAGGGGTTGTGCGAGGTAAATGATCATGGGTATTGATCTGATAATTATATTTAGCTTTCCATCGTGTCTGAAACACGTAAATTTAGCTTTAATTGCTAATGCACCCCAATAATAATAATACAATGCGATGAAAAGGATGACAAAAATCGCCATGTACTCAATATACCTTTATTATCATCTTCAAATATACACTAGCACAAACAACTAGACATGCTTAAATCATACTTGGGCCATATGTCCATCCCCCGCGTCAACTAAAAACTAACATCTTCCTCATGGCTCATGACGATGATTACCGAGTTGCCACGAACGTCGCCTCTCCCGGATGGGGTCGGGCGACATCGATGAGTGCGAGAGGGTGTATTCCGGTAACGAGTGTGAAAGTGCAACCACTTCCATGACGACGGCGCTGCTATCTCGTCCCGAGGTGTAACCAAACAAGAAAAAGAATGCTATATTAACCAACACTGAGTTTTTAAGATGTTGATATTATACAAATATAAGGCATTTGGCAAAATCCAATTCTCACTCCATTTATGCATGCAAAAAATTCACTCGCAAAAAAACATACATGATAACTTTTATCACAAATGCGCAATATAACAAGGGAAGTCCTCACAAGAATAACAGAAATGACTTATCTTCGTGGGCGATTACTACCTTTGAGACCTCCACTCATCTTTTAACAAGTTATAGCAGCCGTTCTTATATTGCCAATGATTCTTCACAATAACTATACAATTCAGCGAAAAGGATAATAAAGCTCTTGTTGCAGGCAATGTCTTTAAAATGGCTTTCAGCCTTACACAAACGCACATCTTAACAGGCGATAATGCAATATAAGAAAATTTGAATCGAGTTTTAATCGACTTGAATTTAATACGCAAATATAAATGTGGCAACCACCTTCTCGCATATTTGTACATGTCGATGTGTCACATTTGCGAGATAATTATCCCGCCACACAACCGATACGACATTTCAAAACCTGCCCGTTCTCCTGCATATACAAGCAAGCTTGCGAAAATTTGTAAAAGTGCGAATTATTTCATAAACTTGCTTGAGGGCATAAATTCAACCAAACTTTACTTCTCGATCTCCCGCAATCGTCTTTCTCACCTGCCCACAAATATGCGGTTAAAGATCGAACTAAGTAACCTCTCCGTCAGCCTACTGTAATTAACTTTATCGGGAAACGCTCATCTAGGCACCATTTTTAAAAAGTAATGCATAATTACCTTTGATCAAAAAAATCCCTGTACAAAGAGAAACAACTATTTTTACACCGACATTGAATAAAACTTACTGCTCGACCTCTTCAATATTCTCTGATAAACTTAATATTCATACATGTCACATTACGAAACACTGATATGTCTAAACATCCTCGGCTAAGATATAATGGTTCACTAATTAATTCACTAATTGCCATAACAATGAAAACTGTTGAAAGGTTCCTTAGAACAATTTATCTTTTAGAAAAATGTATAAAAGAGAAGGTTTTAAGCAATTGTAATACATTTTTTTACGTTTTAGCCATAGGCTCTGTATCTAAATGAAGACGTTTTAGGATAAAATGATAAAACACGTTTGCCCTTCCTGTCATAGTTTTTATCATTTTACATGTATTACGCACATTTATGCACCATATTTTAAGTAATGCATACATTTTCATCAAGTTACTCGCTAATTGTCGTAGCGACGAAAACCGTTAAAGGCTCCTATAAACCGTTTTTACCATCAAAATAAAAGAGAGAAAAAATGTATAAAAGAAGAAGGTCAAGTAATTGTTCAAATACTATTTGCCGTTTTAGCAGCAGGTTCTTTATCAAAGCAAAGGACTTTTATATGATATGAAACAGTTTAAGGATAAAACAACTCTTTTGTCATAGAGCTTTTATAATTTTACGTCTATTGAACATAGATAAATTCGCCTAAAACCGGGATTATCAACCAAGGGTAAATTTACTCCAAAGGAGTAGAAAGTGTACATGACAGCCTCAATACAATAGGTCTTAGCAGCCGGCATGCGAATTTTCATTTCTTTTCTTAAACCAAGTCATCAGCAACTATATATTTTCCATAATCAGCATATTACTTGCAAACAAAGGCACTTACTTTTTCTTTCTATGCTTCTGCATTAGACATTCCTGATTTTTACATGGCAGTAAAGGGGTATGCGGCGAGCAACATAGAGACAGGGAGGTAAATTATAGAGGGAAGGTTAAAATTACACACCTAAAAAGAAAAAGTGGCAACCGAAGCAATATCTTCATTACTTTTTCCATTAATGGCAAGTAGAAAACATTCGTTTGAAAAAAAAAAAAAAAACCGCTTAATGTCATAATAAGGAAGAGAAAAACGTCCTTTTACATAACTCAGAGGAAGAAAAAAAAAGACTTTACTCAAATACAAGAACGACTGAAATATATATATATACATATGGGTGGAGCATATTTTTTGCAGGTCATGAAAATACAGGGCAAAACCATTAAAACGTTCTCGCATTGCTGTCGTCTTTAACAGAAGACATGTATATTATCAGTAAAATAAGTTTCGTGCAATTGAATACATTTGTCTTTTCTGTAATAATAATGCAAAAAGTCAATTTGCTCATTAATACTACTAATGTCTTATTCCTTTAAAGATGTCCTCCTAAACAGTGATGATGCTTTGTCCAATATACAGATGATGGAAGACCTTACACAGACGGCGGAGAATACCGCGACTCGTCACGAGCTATTGGTCTCACCAGCATACTAGGCGAAAAAAACAAACAAACAAACAAACAAAAAAAACAGAAGTATTCGTCTCGACTCCATTCGTGAAGAATTGCTTGGTTAATGAATATCTAGCCTTTAAATCGCACCCTTTCAGTCATTTGAGCAAGGTAAAGCCCCATGTTCTAGATAGGCAGAATTACACACCTCTTTGCTGGTCCTCGTAGCACATCCTTCTACACGCCTGTTCGTTCCGCTAGTTCACGCAGTCTGCTTCCCCTATCAAACATGCCATACCTTGTTGGTGGATCTTATCCTGGCCCCTCCCCCTCGACTATACGAGATGGTCAAGAAAAAAGTAGTGATTTTGATCATAAATGTAGGTATAACATGACTTCACACGGCACTGAATATGTATCTCCAAGACTTGATATGTAATTGGCGATGTGTGTAATCATACGAGTATCGAGCTCGGAGGTCCCTTGTGAAGAAAACGCAACGATTTTATAAAACCGTAAGACAGTAATATTTCTTGATAAGTATTTAAAAATACTAATAACCCATATGGTTGGTTGGAAAGAAGGGTAACAAATTGTCGAAACCATATCTCAGAAACGAATTAGTTGCCAACTAATTCCATCGTTTTACTTCTCTTTCCTCGCAATTCATCTTCCTTTCCGCACACAGATACACGATGATAGGAGATGACTTGCAGTTTTTTTCTGAGATGGCACCTCCGACATCGGTTACGGAAGTGTCCTTTGTTGAAAAGAGCATTTACATAGAGGTTTATGAATATTAACCTCATCCGAGTCATTCCATAATCATAGTTTCTCAAAATTTATTACGTAAAAATATGTCATCATTCCTGTATGACAAACCTTGCTTACCTATAATGTCAATAGTTTCATAAAACTTTGTTGTATAACGAAGAAATTAACAACATTACTAAAAAAAAGTGCCTCAGAAAGGATTTTCATTCAGCAGATAAACGGTTTATCACCCACCTCTGCGAAAAAGGTGCGTAATAGTGTGAATTATTTATAACAAACAAGGGTGCCTGAGAAAAAGAATTTTCGTTCAGCAGATAAACTGTTTGTTATCACCCACCTTCGACTTGTTTGTTCAGAGTATATTACTCCCTATAATACTAGCTGCGGCTTAAACAAGACATATTACTATACGTTTATTTCCGCACGCGTCGCACTCAGCGCGGGCGTTGCTGCGCGCGAGAAGTACAAACGCCCGCGACACCGACGGCTCGCGGCGGCTGTGGCGGCGGCGGCGGCGGCGACTGCGGAAAGTAAAGACGCATGCGACGACCGCGGAGGAGGCGGAGGCGGCGGCGGAGGCAGCGGGCGGGCGTCTCGGGGAGGAAGGGCGGCGGGGGATGGACTGGAGCAACTTTTAAGAACCTGCTCTTATTACATTTTCAAATATTTTTCAACCTTCCTTATGTAGAAATGAAAAACACTTTTATATACAAATAAATCTTGTTGACTACTTTAGTCTTTGATGAAGATTCTTCATAATACCCAATGGCATGAAAAAAGACGCCCAAGAAATCATGTTCAGATGACCCGCTTGCCATCCCAGACCAACTTGTACTCCGTGTTTTGCCTTTGAGTAGTAGGCTCTATTCTGCAAGAACCTTGTCAAACCTGCTTTTAATATTACAGGGTAATATTAAACTCATAATAAGTCATTAGGTCACTTCCTGTTATGACACGTTAGGTACATAGGGGGGGACCCATGGGGGTGAGGCTATTCTGTCCATAGAATCCTTTGACATCGAAGGGTAACCTACATGATGTTCATAAAAAAAAATTTTTTTTTTTAAACATTTACATGTTTTTACCCACGAAAACTTGAGAAATACCATGTATTGTAGCAACTAGAGCGCCCGCCGCCCTTCCTCCCCGAGACGCCCGCCCGCTGCCTCCGCCGCCGCCTCCGCCTCCTCCGCGGTCGTCGCATGCGTCTTTACTTTCCGCAGTCGCCGCCGCCGCCGCCGCCGCAGCCGCCGCGAGCCGTCGGTGTCGCGGGCGTTTGTACTTCTCGCGCGCAGCAACGCCCGCGCTGAGTGCGACGCGTGCGGAAATAAACGTATAGTAATATGCCTTGTTTAAGCCGCAGCTAGTATTATAGGGAGTAATATACTCTGAACAAACAAGTCGAAGGTGGGTGATAACAAACAGTTTATCTGCTGAACGAAAATTCTTTTTCTCAGGCACCCTTGTTTGTTATAAATAATTCACACTATTACGCACCTTTTTCGCAGAGGTGGGTGATAAACCGTTTATCTGCTGAATGAAAATCCTTTCTGAGGCACTTTTTTTTAGTAATGTTGTTAATTTCTTCGTTATACAACAAAGTTTTATGAAACTATTGACATTATAGGTAAGCAAGGTTTGTCATACAGGAATGATGACATATTTTTACGTAATAAATTTTGAGAAACTATGATTATGGAATGACTCGGATGAGGTTAATATTCATAAACCTCTATGTAAATGCTCTTTTCAACAAAGGACACTTCCGTAACCGATGTCGGAGGTGCCATCTCAGAAAAAAACTGCAAGTCATCTCCTATCATCGTGTATCTGTGTGCGGAAAGGAAGATGAATTGCGAGGAAAGAGAAGTAAAACGATGGAATTAGTTGGCAACTAATTCGTTTCTGAGATATGGTTTCGACAATTTGTTACCCTTCTTTCCAACCAACCATATGGGTTATTAGTATTTTTAAATACTTATCAAGAAATATTACTGTCTTACGGTTTTATAAAATCGTTGCGTTTTCTTCACAAGGGACCTCCGAGCTCGATACTCGTATGATTACACACATCGCCAATTACATATCAAGTCTTGGAGATACATATTCAGTGCCGTGTGAAGTCATGTTATACCTACATTTATGATCAAAATCACTACTTTTTTCTTGACCATCTCGTATAGTCGAGGGGGAGGGGCCAGGATAAGATCCACCAACAAGGTATGGCATGTTTGATAGGGGAAGCAGACTGCGTGAACTAGCGGAACGAACAGGCGTGTAGAAGGATGTGCTACGAGGACCAGCAAAGAGGTGTGTAATTCTGCCTATCTAGAACATGGGGCTTTACCTTGCTCAAATGACTGAAAGGGTGCGATTTAAAGGCTAGATATTCATTAACCAAGCAATTCTTCACGAATGGAGTCGAGACGAATACTTCTGTTTTTTTTGTTTGTTTGTTTGTTTGTTTTTTTCGCCTAGTATGCTGGTGAGACCAATAGCTCGTGACGAGTCGCGGTATTCTCCGCCGTCTGTGTAAGGTCTTCCATCATCTGTATATTGGACAAAGCATCATCACTGTTTAGGAGGACATCTTTAAAGGAATAAGACATTAGTAGTATTAATGAGCAAATTGACTTTTTGCATTATTATTACAGAAAAGACAAATGTATTCAATTGCACGAAACTTATTTTACTGATAATATACATGTCTTCTGTTAAAGACGACAGCAATGCGAGAACGTTTTAATGGTTTTGCCCTGTATTTTCATGACCTGCAAAAAATATGCTCCACCCATATGTATATATATTTCAGTCGTTCTTGTATTTGAGTAAAGTCTTTTTTTTTCTTCCTCTGAGTTATGTAAAAGGACGTTTTTCTCTTCCTTATTATGACATTAAGCGGTTTTTTTTTTTTTTTTCAAACGAATGTTTTCTACTTGCCATTAATGGAAAAAGTAATGAAGATATTGCTTCGGTTGCCACTTTTTCTTTTTAGGTGTGTAATTTTAACCTTCCCTCTATAATTTACCTCCCTGTCTCTATGTTGCTCGCCGCATACCCCTTTACTGCCATGTAAAAATCAGGAATGTCTAATGCAGAAGCATAGAAAGAAAAAGTAAGTGCCTTTGTTTGCAAGTAATATGCTGATTATGGAAAATATATAGTTGCTGATGACTTGGTTTAAGAAAAGAAATGAAAATTCGCATGCCGGCTGCTAAGACCTATTGTATTGAGGCTGTCATGTACACTTTCTACTCCTTTGGAGTAAATTTACCCTTGGTTGATAATCCCGGTTTTAGGCGAATTTATCTATGTTCAATAGACGTAAAATTATAAAAGCTCTATGACAAAAGAGTTGTTTTATCCTTAAACTGTTTCATATCATATAAAAGTCCTTTGCTTTGATAAAGAACCTGCTGCTAAAACGGCAAATAGTATTTGAACAATTACTTGACCTTCTTCTTTTATACATTTTTTCTCTCTTTTATTTTGATGGTAAAAACGGTTTATAGGAGCCTTTAACGGTTTTCGTCGCTACGACAATTAGCGAGTAACTTGATGAAAATGTATGCATTACTTAAAATATGGTGCATAAATGTGCGTAATACATGTAAAATGATAAAAACTATGACAGGAAGGGCAAACGTGTTTTATCATTTTATCCTAAAACGTCTTCATTTAGATACAGAGCCTATGGCTAAAACGTAAAAAAATGTATTACAATTGCTTAAAACCTTCTCTTTTATACATTTTTCTAAAAGATAAATTGTTCTAAGGAACCTTTCAACAGTTTTCATTGTTATGGCAATTAGTGAATTAATTAGTGAACCATTATATCTTAGCCGAGGATGTTTAGACATATCAGTGTTTCGTAATGTGACATGTATGAATATTAAGTTTATCAGAGAATATTGAAGAGGTCGAGCAGTAAGTTTTATTCAATGTCGGTGTAAAAATAGTTGTTTCTCTTTGTACAGGGATTTTTTTGATCAAAGGTAATTATGCATTACTTTTTAAAAATGGTGCCTAGATGAGCGTTTCCCGATAAAGTTAATTACAGTAGGCTGACGGAGAGGTTACTTAGTTCGATCTTTAACCGCATATTTGTGGGCAGGTGAGAAAGACGATTGCGGGAGATCGAGAAGTAAAGTTTGGTTGAATTTATGCCCTCAAGCAAGTTTATGAAATAATTCGCACTTTTACAAATTTTCGCAAGCTTGCTTGTATATGCAGGAGAACGGGCAGGTTTTGAAATGTCGTATCGGTTGTGTGGCGGGATAATTATCTCGCAAATGTGACACATCGACATGTACAAATATGCGAGAAGGTGGTTGCCACATTTATATTTGCGTATTAAATTCAAGTCGATTAAAACTCGATTCAAATTTTCTTATATTGCATTATCGCCTGTTAAGATGTGCGTTTGTGTAAGGCTGAAAGCCATTTTAAAGACATTGCCTGCAACAAGAGCTTTATTATCCTTTTCGCTGAATTGTATAGTTATTGTGAAGAATCATTGGCAATATAAGAACGGCTGCTATAACTTGTTAAAAGATGAGTGGAGGTCTCAAAGGTAGTAATCGCCCACGAAGATAAGTCATTTCTGTTATTCTTGTGAGGACTTCCCTTGTTATATTGCGCATTTGTGATAAAAGTTATCATGTATGTTTTTTTGCGAGTGAATTTTTTGCATGCATAAATGGAGTGAGAATTGGATTTTGCCAAATGCCTTATATTTGTATAATATCAACATCTTAAAAACTCAGTGTTGGTTAATATAGCATTCTTTTTCTTGTTTGGTTACACCTCGGGACGAGATAGCAGCGCCGTCGTCATGGAAGTGGTTGCACTTTCACACTCGTTACCGGAATACACCCTCTCGCACTCATCGATGTCGCCCGACCCCATCCGGGAGAGGCGACGTTCGTGGCAACTCGGTAATCATCGTCATGAGCCATGAGGAAGATGTTAGTTTTTAGTTGACGCGGGGGATGGACATATGGCCCAAGTATGATTTAAGCATGTCTAGTTGTTTGTGCTAGTGTATATTTGAAGATGATAATAAAGGTATATTGAGTACATGGCGATTTTTGTCATCCTTTTCATCGCATTGTATTATTATTATTGGGGTGCATTAGCAATTAAAGCTAAATTTACGTGTTTCAGACACGATGGAAAGCTAAATATAATTATCAGATCAATACCCATGATCATTTACCTCGCACAACCCCTCCCCCTCAAGATCAATATTCTTAACCCTTATCGCATCCGGAGAGCAGCTAAGAGTATTTCTTTGCCCTCTTTTGATGACCTGTGGCCACGCAGTGTTTGGGCGAGGAACAGGGTGAGGTATGGTTATTGATTATTTCACGCTCATTAGCCATGTCTTTGATCACACATCTATGGCAATCTAATGCTGGTGGGTGCATTAGCTCTTTAGTTAGTACTTGCGGAGGGTGGCGGGGGGGGGGGGGGGAGCTAATTTGTCCATCGGTCTATTGTGCAGTTTGTTTTGCTACAAGCTTAAACACGATGAATAGCTATGTGACCTAACTCACGCCGGAAATGACCCTCTTTCGACCTGAGAAGGAGGGGGGGGGGTGTAGGAGGTAACACCTATTATTGGATCAATACCTTAACCTCTGTCAGCAGCTGTGTACATGTTTGTTTGTTTGTCTCTTCATCTTCTTCCTCTTACATGTTGAGACATGAGGTATAGCCATTATCATTGCTTTTGGTGAGGGTGTATGTGGGGAAGCTGGAAGGGGTGAATCACCTGTAACACCTGCAGATTGGTGCTTGTTTGTTTGTTTGTCTGCTTCTTCTCTTCTTCCTGCGGGAAAGGGGGAGGGTGTGGAACCTGTGACACCTGCTCTCAGGTTGATAGTTTGGCCCATGCCAGTAGGGTGTATATTTGTTTGTTCTTCAGCCTTTCATTCTCAATATTATTATTATTGTTTTTGGAGAGGAGAGGGCATTTTTCGGGTGTGCGTATTCTCCCTCATTAGTCACGGTTATTGATTTTCAGTAATCGATTATGATGATTACTTTCGGAAGTCATTAGGCCTGCTTCCTGCTATGACACGTTAAGGGGTAGCTATAGTGGTGAGCCAATATGTCCAGGGTGTGTTTGGGTGAAGGGGTGTGTGGTGGTGGAGATCCTGTGACACCTGGTCTTAGATAGTTTGACCTATGTCAGGTACGTACGTTATGGGGTAAGAGGGCACCATGGGGGTGAATAATTTTGTCCGTGGTGTTTTTGGGTGAGGTGGTGGAACCTGTGACACCTGCTCTCAAGATGATAGTTTGACCCGTGTCAACAGCATCCGTGTTTGTTTGTTGTTCTTCTTCATCTTCTTCTTCCTGTGACCTGCAGGAATGGAGGAGGAGGTGGAACCAGTGACACTTGCTCTCAGGTTGATAGTTTGACCTATGTAAGCAGAGTACAAATTTCTTTTTTCTTCTGCCTTTCATTCTCAATATTATTATTATTGTTTTGGAGAGGAGAGGACAGAATTCGGGTGAGCGTATTCTCCCTCATTAGTCACGGTTATATATTTTCAGTAATTGATTACGGTAATTACTTCCGGAAATCATTAGGGCACTTCCTGTTATGACACGTTAGGTACATAGGGCGGTACTTATGGAGGTGAGGCTATTCTGTCCATAGCGTGTTTGGGGTATGGGGATAATGCATGTTTGTTTGTTTGTCTACTTCTTCCTGTCTTCATCTT
>NC_091559.1:14947621-14955121 GCF_042767895.1 Penaeus vannamei | reverse complement strand
GTTTTAAAACTAAGTTCCTCTTTGATATGTATTTGCCAACAATTGCACACTGCTTATTGCGATAAATGTATAAAAGGTATGAGTGAGAGGGAATATTTTCCACTATGAAGATAGTCATGCTCATTCTTCTCCGTTCTAGATATGTCACCCCTTATTAATAATTTCACTGAACTCCCGTTTTCTTTCTTGATCATGAATTCGGGCAGAAGCGACCGCGGGCGTAAAAGGTTTCCATCAAGGTGGAGGGTTACAAATGAATTTCATTTTCATCCCAGGAACTATATTAAGACCTGCTCTCTCTCCATCTGTCCGTCTCTGTCTCTCTTTCTGCCTGCCTCTGTCTGCATGTCTATCTGTGTCTGTGCTTGTCTTTGTCTCTGTCTGCCTGTCTGTCTGTCTAGTCTGTCTGTCTGCATGTCTCTTTGTCTGTCTGTCTCTCTCTCTCTCTACCTCCCACACTCATTTTCTCTCATTCCCTTTCTCCCACTCCTCCCTCTCTTCCTCTCTCCCTCCCTCCCTTTCTCTCTTCCTCCCTCCCTCTCTTCCTCTCTCACTCGCTCTCTCTCTCCCTCCCTCCCCCTCTTCCTCTCTTACTCGTTCTCTCTCTCCCTTCTTCCCTCTCTTCCTCTCTCACTCGCTCTCTCTCTCCCTCCTTCCCTCTCTTCCTCCCTCATTCGCTCTCTCCATCCTTCCTTCCCTCTCTTCCTCTCTCACTAGCTCTCTCTCTCCCTCCTTCCCTCTCTTCCTCTCTCACTCGCTCTCTCTCTCCTTCCCTCCTCCTTTTCTCACTCGCTCTCTCCCCCTGCCTCTCTCCCTCTCCCTCTCTCCCTCTTTTGTCTCGCCCAAAAGAGAGAACATTCAACAAGATTGCTTACCCATTTACATACAAAACGTTTGGAAAGTAATTCATAATCTAAAGTTAAAAACTCCCTCGAAGGAAGGAGTTTACATAATCATATTTAGAAAAGAAATACGCTTTCTCCTTGACTCGCTCACTTTGCGCCGAGTAAATAATCAGGCCGATGAAAAATGAAACTACATTCCGAGGCATTTCCAGTGGAAAGGCATTGTTATCTTAATCGTTGTTGCTGTTGTCGCTGTTGTTGTTTTTCTTGTTGTTTTTGCTGCTGCTGCTGTTGGCTTTGGGATTGGTGGTGGTGTGTTGTTGTCCTCATCGATATCAGTTGTTATTATTTTCGTTGTTATCATTTTTACTACACTACCATGGTTATTATCGCTACGATTATCAATTGTTAATGAAGCTACTATTACCACCGCTACTTTTATTGCTGCTGCTGTTGCAAGCATTACAATGACAATTGCTGCTGCTACTACTACTACAACTACTGCTCCCATTACTACTGCGACTACTAATACTTAGTAGTAATGGTGATAATAATGATGACGATGATAATGATGATAACAATAACTAATAATAATGAAAATGATATCAATAATGATAATAATAACTAATGATAATAATAATAATCATTATTATTGTTAAAATAATAATAACCATAAGAATGATAATAAAAGTAACAATAATGATAATAACAATAATGATAATGATAATGACGATCATATTGATTATTAGCATTATAATAATAATAATCATTATTATTATTATTACGATTATTATAATGACAATAATGATAACTGAATTAATGATAATACTGATAATAATAACGATAGTAATTATAATCATTATTTTCATAACGAAAATGAATGTGAAGATAATAATAAGCGTAATGATTAATAAAAAGATTGGTGATAATAATGATATTGACACTAATATTAATAATAATGATAATGATGATATTGATAATCATAATAATAATTATACTGGTAATGGTGATGATGATGATCATGATGATGTTGATGATGACAATGATAACAATAATAATAATAATAATCATAATAATTGATAATAACAATAATAATAATGATGATGATGATAATAATAATAATAATAATAATAATAATAATAATAATAATAATAATAATAATAATAATTTATAATAATAATAATAATAATTATTATTATTATTATTATTATTATTATTATTACTACAGTAACAAAAATTATGATAATAATAAAAAGTAGCACTGATGATGATAATAATAATAATAATAATAATAACAATAATGATAATAATAATGATAGTATTTACAGTAATAATGATAATAAGGATAATGATGCTGCTGATGATGATGGTGATGAAAATAATGATAATGATAATAATAATAATAAAAATAATGATGACAGTGATAGTAATAACAATAACAACAATATTAATGATAATAATAACAATGAAAATGATGATGATAATAATAATTATGATAATGATAATAATAATTATTATTATTATTATAAGAGTAATAATGATAATAATAACAATAATGATGATAATAACAATGATGGATGATAATGATATTGATAATAATAATAACAGTAACAGAAATAATAATGATAATAATAATAATAATAATAGTAATAGAAATAAAAACGATAATGATAACAATTATCATAATTGTAACAATAACAATGGTGCCAATGATAACGATGCGTTTGACAGTAATAGTAATGATAATGATAATAATATTAATAACAATTATGATAACAATAATTATAATAATAATGACTATAATCACAATAATAATTACGGTAATGCCAATTATTATAATAATAATAATGATAATAATCATGATATTATGAATGATAATATCAGTAATGATAGTAATGATGATGCGTGATAACAATAAGAAGAACAATAAGGTAAAGAAGTACAAGAGGAAGAACAATAATCGTAATCTTATAAATAACAATTACAGGCACTCAGAGAGCGCATACCTCCGCCAAGGCAATAGGGTCACTGATGCGACAGAAATATTCACACGAAGAATTACATTAAAACCTCTTTTCTTAAGTACACTGGTAACGTCCGTGTTTCCGTTTCTCGCAATGCTGATGAATCCTTAAAAAAAAATCCTGGATCCAGCTCATGATCCCGTTCTCCACCAAAATTCATTAGCCTCCAAGTTGGGCTAAGACACACATCTGGTAAAATTCCATAAAAATCTTTTCATAACCTTTTGAACTATCCTGCAAACCAACGAACAGACAAGCGAAGGAAATAACTTACCAAAGCTACAAAAACACAACCTCCTTGGCAGAGGCAAAGAAAATAAAAGTAATGAAAACAACAACAGCAATCCCTCTGACACTATCCATGACGAAGGCACCCAAAGCACAACAACGATAATGACAGCAAAAGCAACCTCTCCCCATCGCAGGACACTTCCTTGCAGCGTCGAAAGGAGAAAGCAATGAAGATATTTAGTCAGCTTGTTTATCTTCCGCTGCCGGTAATCACCCAAAAGCGAGAACGTGCCAACAGCCCATTACATCAGCTGCAGCGCGTAAACACTCGTTCAGATCTTTCAGTTTCTCTTCATTATTCAGGCCTTCTTGCCCGTCGACTAAAGAATTTGAACGAGTCTTGAGTTAAAGAAAAAAAAGAGATGAGGAAAGCTTAAATTGGGTGCATATTGCCACAACACTTAAGTGTCTGCGTTCTTTCGATTTTACGGAGGGGGGCGGGGGTAGGCAAGGGTATTTTACGTTTCTTTTTTTTTTTTTTTTTTTTTTGGGGGGGGTGTCCCGCTTATGTTATTATTTTTCCTCTCTCTCTCTCTCTCTCTCTCTCTCTCTCTCTCTCTCTCTCTCTCTCTCTCTCTCTCTCTCTCTCTCTCTCTCTCTCCCTCTCTCCCTCTCTCCCTCTCTCCCCTCTCTCCCTCTCTCCCTCTCTCCCTCTCTCCCTCTCTCCCTCCCTCCCTCCCTCCCTCCCTCCCTCCCTGTGTGTGTGTGTGTGTGGCATCCCCTCAACAAGGTCGATTTACCATGCCGTTAAATCAAGGTTATCGCCCTTGGATTCCGCGAGAGTAGAACTCCTCTCTTCCTCCTGCATCTCTCATTTGGTAGGATAACCCTTCTTGCGTGAGGACCATCGCCCTTATCGCCGCCTTGTAGGAGCACTCTAATGGCCCGCGACCTCATATTCGGATAAGGTTCACGCGTAAACAAACATGGCGGACTGGGCGGGAGGGAGAGGGATACGGGAGTAAACTGATTCCGGTGTTTTTGTTCCGCCTAAGATTAAGTGTTTGTGGGCGATGAGTTTTATTTTATTTGTTTTATTGGTTGGAGGGAAGGAAAAGGAAAGGAAATGAAGATTAATTACAGAGGAGAGGAAGAGAGGGACAGTGGGACAGATAGATAGATAGATAGAGAGAGAGAGAGAGAGAGAGAGAGAGGATAATGATAATAAAAACGGAAACTAAAGACAAGAAGAAATACAACTACCCAGAAATATCTATATATACACACACATATACATACAAACACGGAGGCACAAATACAAAAGCCTCATAAATATACAAAATTTTATACATCCGAAAGCAGGCGAGGTTAATTATATATTCATAACATATATATGCACGCGTGTGTGTGTGTGTGTGTAGTTGTGTGTTTGAGTGTGTGTGCGTGTGTGTGTGTGTATGTGTGTGTGTGTAGTTGTGTTTGAGTGTGTGTGCGTGTGTGTGGTTGTGTGTGTGTGTGTGTGGTTGTGTGTGCGTGTGTGTGGTTGTGTGTGTGTGTGTGTGTGTGGTTGTGTGTGCGTGTGTGTGGTTGTGTGTGTGTGTGTGTGGTTGTGTCTATGTGTGTGTGTGGTTGTGTGTGGGTGTGTGTGGTTGTGTGTGGTTGTGTGTGCGTATGTGTGGTTGTGTGTGTGTGTGTGTGTCGATGTGCTTATGTGTGTGTGTGGTTGTGTGTGTGTGTGTGTGTGTGGTTGTGTGTGTGTCTGTGTGTGTGTGTGTGTGTGTGGTTGTGCGTGTGCGTGTGTGTGTGTGGTTGTGTGTGTGTGTGTGTGAGCTGCACTGATATACGGACTTGAGCTGTAATTCACTGCCAAAGCCTTGCCATGACCCTGGTCGGTTGGCATAAGATGACGCCCCGTTGGTTTGCGGAGGAAAAGAGGCGCTTTACTTCCCTCTTGACAAGACATGCTTATTCCGATACTCCGACGTATATATATATATATATATATATATATATATATATATATATATATATATATATATATATATACACACATACACACAAACAAACACACACACACACACACACACACACACACACACACACACACACACACACACACACACACACACACACACACATATATACATATACATATATATATATATATATATATATATATATATATATATATATATATATGTGTGTGTGTGTGTGTGTGTGTGTGTGTGTGTGTGTGTGTGTGTGTGTGTGTGTGTGTGTTTGTTTGTTTGTGAGTGTGTGTTTGTTTATGTATGTGTGTTTGTTTGCTTGTGAGTGTGTATGTGTGCGTTTGTTTATTTGTGTGTGTGTGTGTCTGCGTGTGTGTCTGTGAGTGAGTGTATGTGTGTGTTTATTTTTGTGTGTAAGATGAAAGTGAGATGCGGCGTAAAATTCCATGAAATCCGTAGAACTCTGGACAAAACACTTAGAGATGTTTAAACTTATCATCAGCAGTTAGAGTCTGCATCCTGCCTGTGCCTCCTCCTATTCACTGCTTTTATTTTGGTTTTCTTCTCTTTTCCTTTCTTTAGCATGTCTTTCTTCTTCTTCTTTTTCGTCTTCTTCTTCTTCTTCTTCTTCTCTCTCTCTCTCTCTCTCTCTCTCTCTCTCTCTCTCTCTCTCTCTCTCTCTCTCTCTCTCTCTCTCTCTCTCTATCTATCTATCTATCTATCTATCTATCAATCTATCTATCCTTATCTCTCTCTATCTCTATCTCCATCCATCTATTTGTCGAACTATCTTTCTGTTTGTCTGTCTGTCCGTCTATCGATATGTCTATTTATTTATCTGTCTATCTTTCTGGCTATTTATCTATCTATCTACTTTTCTATCTATATATATATATATGTGCGGTATATATGGCTGTTATACCTCCTGATTTTTAACACATATTTTTGTTCCTTCCTGATGTTGATGATGGTAATGATAAAATAAATAAACAATGATAAATGATTTCGTTTTATCCCACTTGTTGCAGTGATCATTCTTGCTATGACAGGTTTATATTTGCGTCTGTTAATATTTCCTTCTAAATGACCCCTGTGTGCAAGGAATGGCCGGGGTCACTATCCACTGGCGGTGCGGGGTTGAACGCGGGTCAGCAAGGTCAAGGTCGCTAGACGAGACCGCCACCACTGCATTACACTTCACACTAAAGAAATAGTAATGATAATATGATAATGATAATAATATTGATAGTGATAAAGATGATGGCAACAATAATAATGATGATAATAGTAATAATGATGATGGTAATGATAATAATAGTATCTATTGTAACAGAAATTATACTAAAAATTATGATGATGATAATGATGGTGAAAATTATAATGATGGCGATAATAACAATAATGATGATGAGAGCATTGAGAAGCATAACAATAATGATGATAAAAGCAATAATACTATCAAAAAGAACAGTAATGATAATGCTGATAATGATGGTGATGATAATAATTATGATAATTTTGATAGTAGTAATTATAATATCAATAATAATAAAGCAAAAATGATGATGGAAATAATAATAATAACAATGATGATACCACTGTTAATGTTCATAATAATGATAATGATAATAATAGTATTAATGATCATAATACTGATGATAATAATAATGACAACAGCAACAGCAATAATAATGATAAAAATAATGTTAAGAATGGAAGTAATAACAAGTATGATACTGTAATTCTAATAATCTAATAGTGATAATAAAAATAATAATGATGATAATAATAATAGCAATAAAGACAATAATAGTGATAATGATAATGATGATAATAAAAACAATGATAAAGATAATAACAAAATTATAATAATGATAATAAGGATAACAATAGTGACAATTATAACAATGATGATGATGATTATGTTGATGATGATAATAATGATGGTGATGATGGTAAAGATAATGATAATCATTATTGCTATCGTTATTATTATTATTACTATCATTATGATATGATAACAACAATAATAGTATTATAGAAATAATAATATTGATAATGTCAGTAATAGTAGTAATAATGATAGTAATAATACTAACAACAATAAACATGATGATAATGATAAAGATATAGTAATACTAATCATAATGATAATAATAATAATAATGATAATATTAATAAAGATGATGAGAATAATAATAATGATAATCATGATAATAATAACAACAATAACAATACCAGTAATAGTAGCAGCAATAGTAATAATGATGATGGTGATAAAGTTGATAATATTATTGATGATTACAATGATTATTACATAATTATGGAAAAGCTGATAATGATGATCCTAATGATAATAATCATAAAGATAGTAAATAGCAAAGTGTTAACGCCCTATAATTATCATACTCG
>NC_091559.1:14908519-14916911 GCF_042767895.1 Penaeus vannamei | reverse complement strand
TATATATGTATATATGTATATATATATTATGTATATATATGGGTGTGTATATAGATATGTATATATATGTATATCTATATATGTATATATATGTGTATATATATGTATATATATATATATTTGTATATATATGTATGTATAAATATGTGTATATATATAAATATATATATATGTATATATATATGTATGTATATATATGTGTATATATATAAATATATACATATGTATATATATGTATATATATGTATATATGTATATATATATGTATATATATGTATATATATGTATATATATGTATATATGTATATATATGTATATATGTATATATATATGTATATATGTATATGTATATATGTATATATGTATATATATGTATATGTATATATATATGTATATGTATATATATATGTATATGTATATATATATGTATATGTTTATATATATATATATATGATATGTATATGTAAATTTATATGTATATATAACGTTTGCAATTGCAATAATGGAGTTCTCAGCCACATTGGTTTTCCTCTACCTGATAAGAATTCGATTCCCATGGGACTCATCTGTAACTCATGTATGTTTATACATATATATTATACATAGAGGGTAGGGTAGTGTTTGTGGTGATGACGGTATCAGCTTTATTGGCTTGCCTAATAGTTCATTGGGCTGCTGCTGAAGCATCTGCTATTTTGTATATCAGTTTTGGTTATATTGTACCACAACAAAATGCCATGTTTGTTTTTCGAATTCTCAAGGTGCCCTTTATTCTAGCATGCGTGTCTCTGTACATGCACCTTTGTATGTGTTTATATTGTACTGTTTTCTAATCCTGAAAGATGTCTATTCGTCCTATTTTTAGATAGAAGGGTCATATAACACTTCCTCATCTCCACCCATTCATGCGACGCCACTAACAGACATCACCTAATGTCGGCCGAATGGATAACCCCTTTACCCAGGCGCAGCCGCGAGGTGAGGCGTGGATATTACCGAGTGACCGCTAATCCTAACGGAGGAGAGTCAATACGGGAGTGTTTCGCGCGCTCGTCGACATCGCCCGCCACGTGGTTCGTGGGTCTGGCCACGCGGTGGAGGGTTGCGTTTTGTTTACGTCTTTATTCTTTCGGTTTTATTTTTAAATCTTTAGTTGTTTTTATTGTTAGTGGCGGTGGCTCAACTTGTATTTGTATATGCTGTACGTAGTATGCCAATGAGGGTTGAACTGAGCAAGATTGGCCGTTGAGCGATATTTAACGCGGCGTGGGACGTAAGCAAGTGCGTTCCTTGTTTTGAGGCGGCTTCGCGGGGCATTCAGCGTGCATCGTAGTCTATTTATATATTACCTGATCAGACTGACAGCTTCGGGTTATTGGCAATTGGGTGAGACCCGCCTTTCCCTCGCACATGTGTGAAAGCTATTAAGCAATACAGTTAGCGAGGCATTTTGTGAAGGGTTGTTGTCCTCAAGTGGCCATGGGAAGGTCATTTTAGGTCAGGCTAGAACACTGCCTACTAAGGAAATATCTATTGTTTTTATTCGTTTGGTTGTAATCTGGAAAGGTATATGTATTTTTAGTTCTAATAGAAGCCGTCTTATTGGGTTGCATCTGTAATATGTCGCGATATTGAAGCTGTTCATTGTTTTATTTTTGGTTCAAAGTTTTATTTTTGGCTCCTGTCAAGTCACTGTAATTTCGCATCCGATGTATTGCGTGGATTGTCTGTATGATATTGACTTTGCTCCCCACTCTCCTGACGATACGTCCGTGCGGTTGTGCGAGTGAGGGGGCCCGCAGAGCAAGACTTACAGCGAGGGAATCGGCTCAAAAAACGCCAAATGCGAGTGCGTAATAAGGAACATGCTGCCCCCCGCCTCTCGTCGGATGAAGGCCGTTGGACGCGACGCACGCCCGGGCTGGGAGGTTTGCCTCTCGCTGCGGAACCTTTTTTTGTCCCGCGGGGTAGCCTAGGAAGCCACCGGGCCAGCGGCGAGGGCGGGTTGTTTGCGTCACATGTGCGAGTGTTTTGTTTGCGTTTGCTGCAGGTGAAGTCGGGCTGCGGCGGTTGTAGATCACAGGATGCATTTGCGTTTACCCGAGGAAGGATTATTTTACTCTATTCCTAATTAAATGATGAACTGCTCGTATCCCACAGTGGTTGACGTGGAACCGTTTCATTTATGGGATTATCCTAACGCAGATAGCGATGACGTTCTTTCCGTGCTCTAAAAAAAGTGTAGCCCCAGCAGGTGCGATTCGGCGGAGGCGATAAAAGGAACTAGATCTGTCTGGAAGGAGGGCGCGGGTGGGGTGGCCGGGCGATTTTGAGTGGATTGGAGGGTGTTCTGTAAGGATGGACTCTGAGTCTCTCTCTCTCTCTCTCTTTCTCTCTCTCTCTCTCTCTCTCTCTCTCTCTCTCTCTCTCTCTCTCTCTCTCTCTCTCTCTCTCTCTTCTCTCTCTCTCTCTCTTTCTCCCCTCTCCCTCTTTCTCCCCCTCTCCCTCTCCCTCTCTACCTCTCTCCCTCTCCCTCTCTCCCTCTCTCCCTCTCCCTCTCTCTCTCTCTCCCTCTCCCTCTCTACCTCTCTCCCTCTCTCCCTCTCCACCCCCCATGGCACGGGGGTTCGTTCATACGTGTGTGCGTGAGAAAAGTGTGATAATAAGAGGTTACGTGAGTTTTGTGCCGGGAGGCACGTGCCCCGCCTTCTCCTTGGGGCAAACTTCCCCCCTTCCCCACCGGCCCTATCAGGCTCTTCTCCTTCTCCTCCTCCTCCTCATTCTCTCCCCCTTTTCGCCTCATTCTCACCTTATTACGGTGCTTCGTCCTTCTCCATGTTCACAAGTTAATCAGCCTCGCCGATGTTTATTCCGTTTAAGCGTCATCTGCTTTTTTCCTCTTCCTCTTCTCCTTTCCCCCTTCTCCTTTTCCACCTTCTCTTTTCCTCTTTCCCTTACCTTCTTTTCTCTTCCCCTTCCCTCCCTTTCTCTTCACTTTTCCTCCCTTTCTCTTCTCTTTTCATCCCTTTCTTTTCTCTTTTCCTCCCTTTCTCTTCTCTTTTCCTCCCTTTCTCTTCTCCTGCCCTCCCTTTCTCTTCTCCTTACCCCCTCCTTTCTCTTCTCCTTACCCCCTCCTTTCTCTTCTCCTTCCCCCTCCCTTTCTCTTCTCCTTCCCTCCTTTTCTCTTCTCCTTTCCTCTTCCTTTTTTCCTTTCCCCTTCCTTTCTCTTTTCCTTTCCTCTTCCTTTTCTCCTTTCCCCTTCCCGCTTTCTTCTCGCCTTTCCTCTTCCCGCTTTCTTCTCATCTCCCCGCCCCGTCCGATTTTTAATCCCACGCAGCCAAGGACCGAATCTCTCGCTCCGTCGTGGCGAGAGGCGGAGGGGGGGGGGTGAGTGAGTATCGGGGGGGCCTGAAACATGTTTTGCTAGAATCTGATCCTTGGGGACCTGACTGGACCTTCCGTGTGCTTTCTTTTGGAGACGGGGGAGGACGGAGTAGAGGGGCTGGGAAGAGGGTTGTGGGGAGGGCGGGGGTGGGGGGCTTTCAGAGTGGCTGTCTGAAAGATTTTTCTGATTTGCACTATATTATTTTTGTTTGGTTTCTTTGGTTTATCTTTCCTTGTTGTGTTTTTTTAAGAGTCGCTTCTTGGACCCCGTTGCCTTCCCAGCTCTCTCGCACGGCCTTCCTTCCTGTTTTATTTCGATAGCATTGTTCGTCTTGTTTAGAGCTCGACGAATGCGTGTGCGAGTGTAAAAGTTGTGGCATTATTTCGGTCGTGTCATCATTGTTCCCTTTAATATGCTTATCGGTCTCGCACACTATCTTTCCCCTCCTCTTCTTGTTCCCCTCCCTCTCCCCCATTCACCACCCCTCTCCCCCCTTAACCACCCCTCTCCCCCCTTAACCACCCCTCTCCCCTGCCCACCTTTCTGCTACGTATCAGCTGTTAAGCAACGGCTCCCACGTGACCTCACATTTAACCTCGGTGTGTAAGCCCTGTATTTCGGGGCTTACACACAGCTTTTAGTTTTGTTTGTTTATTTGTTGCATTTCTTAATGACAGGGTTTAGGTTCTCGCAATCAGTAGATTTGTTAAAAGCAATAGTGTATTTTTGGTAATTCCAATGGGCAGTTCAGTGTTACCCCCCCTAAAAATGTATTTCTAGACCGTGTATTTCGTAAACGCCCAAAAGCTTGTTTTCCATGAGAGTCGAATTTGAGTTGGGATGGGATTCCCCATTTTCCTCTCCCCCTTCCTCTTCCTTCTGTCTCCTTTTGTACTTACTGCTTCTCTATTCTCCCTTCCTCCATTCCTTCCTCCTGCTGCATCCACCTTTCCCACTCTCCATTCCCTTCCCCCCTCCTCCCTCGCTATTCTTGCCGGGAGGTAGCACCTGTATGTTCTCACGCGGCCGCCGCCGCCGCCGTGATACACCAACACTTCCCACCTGCCTTCACGTGCTCCTGTCCCGTGATGCCCGATTGGCCCTCTCGGCCGCCGGCCATCGGGCGCCAGGGTCACTGCGGAAGGGGCGCTGGCGGATGAACTTGGAGGGAAGGAGAAGAGGAAGGATGGGAAAAGGGAAGGGAAGGGAAAGGAAAGGAAAGGAAAGGAAAGGAAAGGAAAGGAAAGAGGGAAGGGAAGGGTAGGAAGAGAGACGGGGGGAGGGGGAGGGCGTTGGAGAGAGAAGTGTGTGTAGGGGGGGGGGGGAGAGTGGGAAAAAGGTGGCCGAAAAAGGAAGGCATAGAGACGGAGAAATTTGACAAGCGAAATCAAGGAAATTGACCAAAAAATAAAGACTATGGCAGATAAAAATCTGAGAACAATAAAACGCTTTGCTTTGGTGTAATGGAGGGCAAGAAAAAAGAGCGAAAGAGGGAAGAGGTCTGGCGGGAGCGAGCGAGGTAGTCTGTTGTGGAATGTTGAGAGAGGCTGTGCATCCCGGCGTCGAAGGGCGTGGAGGCATCAAATGCATGCGGATCAGAGGCTGCAAGGGTAAATACGAGAGAGAGAGAGAGAGAGAGAGAGAGAGAGAGAGAGAGAGAGAGAGAGAGAGAGAGAGAGAGAGAGAGAGAGAGAGAGAGAGAGAGAGAGAGAGAGAGAGAGAGAGAGAGAGTGAATGGAGGAGGATGGGGAGAGAAGGGGGAGCGATTGCGTGACACCTCCCCACCCTCCCCCCTTCTCCCCACCCTCCCCTCTTCTCCTCTCACGCTTCTCTCTATCTCCCTAACTCTTCCCTCTCATTCTCACTTTCCCTCTCTCCCTCTCCAAACTAGTTGGCAGAACTACCGCCATAGGCTTAGTCGAAATGGCCTTCACACACTTCGGAACCTCCTCTTACCTCACTTGCCCCCCTCCCCCTCCCCGCCCGCCCGCCTGCCTGTCTTTAACGTTGTGTTCCTTTTTTACACCACGTTACCCCCTTTTTTATTATGTTAATGGCAGGATTTTAGAGATACTAGTTCATTAACTGCTCTCTCTCTCTCTCTCTCTCTCTCTCTCTCTCTCTCTCTCTCTCTCTCTCTCTCTCTCTCTCTCTCTCTCTCTCTCTCTCTCTCTCTCTCTCTCTCTCTCTCTATCTCTTTCACTCTC
This sequence comes from Penaeus vannamei, assembly GCF_042767895.1. Classification (NCBI taxonomy): domain Eukaryota; kingdom Metazoa; phylum Arthropoda; class Malacostraca; order Decapoda; family Penaeidae; genus Penaeus; species Penaeus vannamei. The sequence continues at coordinate 14,911,319 of NC_091559.1, read as the reverse complement.
TCACTCACTCTCTCACTCTCTCACTCACTCACTCACTCACTCACTCACTCACTCACTCACTCACTCACTCACTCACTCACTCACTCACTTACTTACTCACACCTACGCTTTACTCTGTGTGGATACTAGCACCTGTACCTGTATTTCGTTTTTCCCCGTTTTTTCTTTTTCTATCTCTTTCTCTTTCTCTTCCTAATGATAGTCAGCAATAACGAAACCGCAAAGGGCGTTCTTGCATTATAAGTTGCCAGCGTCTGGATCACCATCGAGACTCTTTCGCCTTCTCCACTGTCCCCTCCTGCCCCTGCTCCCTCCCCTCCTGTCCTTCCTCCCTCCCCTCCTGTCCTTCCTCCCTCCCCTCCTGTCCTTCCTCCCTCCCCTCCTCTCCCTCCTCCCTCCCCTCCTCTCCTTCCTCCCTCCCCTCCTGTCCTTCCTCCCTCCCCTCCTGTCCTTCCTCCCTCCCTCCCCTCCTGTCCTTCCTCCCTCCCTCCCCTTCAGCCCTTCCTTCTTTCCCTCCCCCCCTCCCCCCTCCTTTACCCTTCCCCCTCTCATCCTCTGCCTCCACCCAGCGTGACTCAGGAATCCCATGATCATCTCGGACAGGGGGAAGTCCCTCCTCTCGCATGTGGCGGAATGCCGTCTTCGAGAAGGGGAGAGCGAGAGGAAGACGAAACCGAAGGGAAGGGAGGGTAAGGGGGCTTGAAAACCGAGGAAGAAAGAATGCAGTGAAATAATGTAAGGGGAGATGGATTATGAATAGATTTGGAAAAGATTCTAGGAAAGAGAGGAACAAGTGAGACGGGATAAGAGATGAAGAGGAGGAGTAGGCTGGTGTTGGTCATTCCATGTTGGCCGACGTTTTACTCTTGTGCCCGCCAGTACACAGTTCGAAGGCTCTCCTCTAAAGCACAACATATCGCAGGTTCAAATTTGCAGGACGTACGCGTAAGTGTGAGCGCGCACGCGCGTGCGTGGGTGTGCATATGTGTGGTTTGTTGTGGTAGTGGCGGTGGCACGAGTGTCGGGTGTTGGAGAACGGGGCCGGGGGCGGCGCACCACCAGTTCCCCGTGAGGCAGTGAGCAGAGCGGTCGCGTCCTCGTGCCCCCCAACCCCGTCGCCGCCGCCGCCGCAGTGCTTAAAGGCCCGCGTTCTTCGCCTTTTATTTTTAAACTTTTGTGTTGTGAGCGAACGAGGCCGTGTAACGCTGGTGTTGTCACATTGAACGGAGGGAAAGTTTTTGCCTGTTTCTGCGGAATTTGTCTGCTTCGTCGCGCCTACGCTGGTTTATGTGCTGCGCTCAGCGGTTGAGATTCCTGGATTTGCATGCGGATTGGACCATACGGATACTTCAGGACAACTCCAGTTCTTCCAGAGACGCAAAGGTAAAGGTTGTGCTTACGCTTTTCTTTCTATAATTGTAGCACTTCGTGTGTTGGCGAGGGGCTGCGCGACGCGACTTGATATTTGATTCACTACATCACTGAGAGAGCTTGCGTTTTAGAAGAATCGTCTCGTGGAAATAGGAAAACAGCAGCGCGTTTTCGTGTTATGGGGGAGGGGGGGGGCTTCCTCGAATCCTTGGGCAGGGGGCGGCGTCGTGGGGCTAGCCTCGTTGCCCAAGACGGTGGACAAAACTTGCTGACTGTCGGAGGGAGCTCACCGTAATTGTCCTTAATCAATGAGAGAACCCAATTTGTTGTAGAGGAGGGGAAGTGGGGCGGACAGGGGTAAATGCGCCTTCTGTTTTACCTTGCCTTATTAGGAGACGATCGAGGGCCAGGATTTTACGCTGCCATCTCCACGGTGGCTTCCGAATTCTCTCTTTGTTCAAGACGAGACAGTGTTATCCTGAATTGCATTCGAGTTGAGGATTTCACCCACTTGCAGTAATCGCATGGCCATTCGATGCACCTGTGCGTGACGGGCGAATCGCGATGGGCCATGGTCCGTCCTGGCCGGGGCGTGAAGGCAGTGCGGCGGATTTATCCCGTGCTGGAGTAGCGAAGGAGTAATAATCAGCTTTCGGCCTCGGCAGCTCTTTCACACGCCCATCTCCCCCGCGACAGGTGCCACAGCTGCGGCCGCGTCCTGTGGCCAGGGAAGTCGCGAGCAAGAGCCGATGCGACTTGTTGAACAGCTGGGTTGGATTTCCCCGCCTCGCGTGGCTGACTGATGTGGCCGCCAGGGCGCGATGGAGGATGTAAAAATGTCTGCGTGTGTCTCGTGCTATTTTTTTTTCCGAAGGTGGAAGACTAGTGAGTCATACTTCGTAGCGAAGGCATGGGGAACCTGTTGCTGTTTGCTGAGTTGCATTGGAACGGGAGTGCACGCTCGCTCGGTGCACACGTGCGCTGGCGGGTGGTGTGGCCGCTGGCAGGCTGCGGGGACTTGCATTACTGAGGGAGCGGGGGGGGGGGGCTGTTGATGGGTGAATTAGACCCGTTCTAAACAGAGGGAGGAGGAGGAGGAGGAGGAGGCAGGCTGATGGCAATGCTATGCCATCCTCCGGGGAATCCTTTTGTGCAATGTAAACTCCCCACCTCTTGTCCAGGTGTGGGAATTCCAGGTCGTTGGAATGATTTTTTGTGGCTGCGGGAAGAGGGAGGGCGAGGGGAAGGTTCTGAAAAAAGAGGCTAGGATCCTCCCCCGCTCCGCCCCCTCCTCCATTGGGTCTCCTCCTTCAGCTCCCCCTCTTGATGTGGTTGCCACGAACATAGATTATGGCAACGACAAAGCATTCTTTAGATCCCGGCCTGCCTTCCGCCACGTCACACCCGTGCGGGTAGGTGCCTGCACAGC
>NC_091559.1:14898519-14903519 GCF_042767895.1 Penaeus vannamei | reverse complement strand
ACACACACACACACACACACACACACACACACACACACACACACACCATTTTTATATACATAGGTCTACATACATATATGCCTGTATTTGTGCATGTGTATGCTCGTGTACGTCCTTTCCCGTGCGGGAATACGTCGCACCGGCTATTTATAACCGCGCCGTACTTTTGTTAAGGTCAATCATGTATTTTGTTCGTTTTTATTCAAGTCGCTTCCTTCAGTCACGGTGATCCCTGTCCCGTATCACGCCTCCCTCGTCATGGCGCTGTCGTTATTATTCAGGACATGGTTCGTGCAGTGGAAATGGGATTAAGCTTGTTTTTCTGATGCGGGAACGTTTTTAAGATGAAAAATGTAATGCATGTTAATCGGCAACAAGTTGTCTTGAATAGACTTGGCTTCGCCTGGCTTTCTGGCGCTGGGTAATGAGGAAAATACTATGGTTAATATTTATCTATTATTGGATGCAGATAATCGGTTATGTTGGTCAAGGCTTCCGAAAGGAGACGAAGGAGGAGAAAATGAGTGTTCTGACGGTTCCCCGGAGACAATGCCTGTAAGGACTTGCCTGTGACCGAGGAGTGTTCATATCGAAGGTGAAGATCTAAACCTACATCGAACCAGCTGTCGTCTTTATTTAGATGATTATATGTTTTATTTGTATACATATTTATCTTTGTTTTGTGCGATTGTTTTTTCATTGTCTGACAGGATTGTTGCGGTTCAACGAAAGTCAATGGTGTGCGTTTTAATAGAATACTGATGGCGATATCGTTGACGGTTCGGTTGACAGTGACGAGCAGTAGAAGTTGGAATGGCCCAAAGGAATCTGGATCCCGTATTGTGCACGTTCGCCGGTGCCGTCGAGATGGGGCCGAAAAGCGAATCGAAACCGAAGGCGAATGAGGTTGTCCAAGTATTCGTAAACCAGTCCGTCCCAGAGTAAAGTACTCGCGTGTGATGGTTAGGCAATTATCCTCGGTGTTAGTGTGAAGTATGATTGTATTTTATCGATGTATCATCGGTTCTTAATACTTTTTATTTTTATTGACATGGTGATGCACTTGTCAGGTAGGTGACGATTGATATCGCGGTGGCAATTTTTTTGTTGGTTATGGTTACGTGACGATTGGCACGGCGATAATAACTGATGGAGTGTGAACGACAATATCTGGGCAAGGTGCGTTCGGCCTGTCACCACCAACCTATCAAGAGCATCTTCATCCCGTTAGGAAAATAAAGTATAGGGAAACGTCGCGGGCAATAAAGGCCGCTCCGACAGTCTACAAATCCTTGCTTGGTCGGCCAACCTGTGCAAATTAAAGGAAAACGTGAAGACGGTGTCTTTGAGCGCATGAATTCTGATTCGAATAGAGTCACTGGATGATTTGGAAGAAGAAACGTAAATTTATTTTTCTGCTATTGTGAAAAGAACTACAGCATTGTTTACAAAAGGAATGTGTAAAAAGCCCATATATCCATAGTGGGTGTACCTTCAGGTAGATTACTTGTATAACTAATAAAGTCGCTTCCATTATTGTTCAAAACAAAGCGACATTGGCTCATAGCGCCACCCATGTTGTGACGTGTGTAAGCCGAATGTTTGTAGGGATCTCTCTCAAGGGCGAGTGTAATATTAGGTACACCTGTGCACCAATTTTATGGTCGTGTTTAGATAGTGGGTTGCCAGTGTCCTATTTATGTTCAGGAAGGTCCTATGCTTTCCAGGTTGCTTCCAGTCCAGTGAGAATTTATATAGGAGGATTGGTGAATTTTTATCTTTAGTGGCATTGCATTTCGTTGGAGGTCGCTTTACGTGTACCTGTGTGATAATCTTTTCCTGTGCTTATCGGTGCCAACCCCTTTACCCATCGCCAGGCTAGCTAGTCTCTCCTCATTCTGTTCCACAATTTCGATAGAAAATTCAGAAAAGGAAATTTATCATAAACGCCCAGGACCCAGCTCTCACACAATGCAGTATGTGCATGTATGCATATATGTATATATATCGATAAATGATAATATATATATATTTATTTATGTATGTATGTATGTATGTATGTATGTATGTATGTATGTATGTATGTATGTATGTATGTATGTATGTATGTATATACATACATACATATATACATACATACATACATACATACATACATACATACATACATACATATATATATATATATATATATATATATATATATATATATATATATATATATATATATATGAAGTACGTGCTTACGTACATACATACATACATACATACATACATACATACATACATACATACATACATACATACATACATACATACATACATACATACATGCATGCATGCATGCATGCATGCATGTATACGTATGTAATATTATTTATGTAATATTATTGAAGAGTACTAGATGCGAATGTGTTTTCTGTTATATTTCCATTTGGCGCGTTAGGCTCGGTCGAGTCTGGACGACTCTACCAGGGTTTGGCCCATGTCTTGTTTATTATTTGGTTGGCTGTGTGTTCAGTCTTTTGTTTTTTAATTTACGAGGCCAGGTGCTCGCTGAGTCGTTCCGAGCCGCCAAGGACGAGTGAGTCAGGTGTCACTCGGAGGCCCGATCGCAAGCGAATTCCGTGAAATGCAGCGAGCGGAGCGTTTCGCTTCTTGCAGGTAGCCGCATCTGCTTGGGGGGTGGGGTGGGGGGTCGCCGTGAGATCCAATGGCATGTGTCATGTTCTTCTTTCTAATCTGGCTTCCCTGGACTTTTCTGCGGGTTGCTGCTCTTTACTTATGATAAGCGACATGCTGTGGGATGTGTAGTAGACCGTGTTTACCCTAGATTTCCGTTCGCGTAGCAGGGTTGACGTCGGCGCAGGGGAACCAAGACGCGAGACGTGTGAGGGGGTTGAGTAATAAGCTGTCCTTCATCTGTTTTCGCCTCTGGCTTGCTTTTCGGATTGCCGATGGGTATTCGGTTTTCTTGGCGATTCTTTTTTCGTCTTTTTTACCTTCTTTGTGTCTTTCTTTGGTTCATTTCCTGTTATTTTACTTTTTTCGTTTCTTCAGATGATAATAGTTTAATGATATATTTTTGTATGTTTGTCAAGGGTGACATATTCATCACCATTGTTATTACTACAAGACGTATAAATGCGCTGAGACCTTGTTCTAACAATTGTGTTCTCAATATGTTCAGAGAATAGTGAGAGTAATGCCTGTATAACTGTGTCAGTAGAGAATTCTGTCTTACTGCAGGTGCGAGTAAATATTTATAGAGGATAACTGTGTGTTTGTGTGAGGGAAGGAGGGGCATCTGCATGTGTGTTGTCCCAGTTACTGTGTATTAGTGAGGTTATATATTGCAGATATGAGCATGTATCTCGCGTGTGCTCACGCACGTCTTTGTTTGCGTTGATCGTAAACCCCATTAGATAGTTCGGAAGTTTATTCCAGTGAAATGGATTAGACGACACATGCGTTCAATCGAATCCCTTGCCACGGTCCGCTAACACCTGTTCCCGCCTTCGCCCTCCTACCAGCGCCGCTGTGGCACCGCTGCCCAGTCGCTCGCAGCCTCGCCTTCTGCGTCGTTGTCGCCGCAGCCGCACGCGACCTTCGGGGACGCAAAGTCCGGACTGATATCGCGGTAGGGAGTTTTTCCTTCTCGTGTTGCCCATCCCCCTGCTCCCGCTCCCAGACTCAGAACCTGCCTTGATGATATTCCTCTCGGTTTTGAGAGAGAGGGGGAGGGGGGGTCGCTTTTATGGCATATGTGTCGATTTGTCAGTGGTGTTATTGGGAGAACAGTTGACCAAGACGAAGAGGGTTTGGTTTGAAGTTTTCATCTTGTTTTTGTCATTGTTACTTGACTTTTTTACTTTAACTACTTTCCGAAGAGAATCATCGCATTATCTGGAATTGTTAGGAAGGCGGGCATGTCTTTTTTATAAGAGAGTGAGTGAGTGGAACAGAGACAGACAGACAGACAGAGACAGAGACAGAGACAGAGAGGTAAGGAGGAGGGGTGGAAGGAGTGGACGAACGCTGACTGGCCCATAGGAAAATTAGGAAAGGGAGCCAACGAAAAATCTAATCATGCAAAACTAACGGCGGCGCGCTGGCTGGGTGATGGCTGTAGATTGGGTTTCGTTTCTGGTCTGCTACAGGTGTGGATTTTCTAACAGATGTGACGGCAGTGGCACGTCATCCCCCCTCTCCTCCCTCTCCCCTCCCCTGCCTCTCCGCCCCCTACCCTCCCTTTTCATTACCTCCTCTCTCCCCTCCCCTGCCTCCCTTCTTCCCTACTCCTCATCCCTTTTCCCACTCCCTCCTATCGTACCCCCCCCTCCTCCTCCTCTTAGAGGTTACTGAAAAGGTTACTGGGTCATGTTATGGCAACCCCCCTTCCTGCCCTCCGTCCCCCCTCTCCTCCCCATATCCACACTTTTTTAAGGGATATTCACCCTAATGCACATAATTTGATAAAGGGCGTGCAGGTGTTGGTTAGTGAAGTACAGGTAATTGGACATTGGACGGATTTTCTGCAATTCAGGGAAAAGAATAGTGTATGGCTGTAATGATTTCGTTTCTCTGGAAGGCGGGTTGGCGATTTTGTATCATCTGTCTATTCGCTTATATATATATGTGTGTGTGTGTGTGTGTGTGTGTGTGTGTGTGTGTGTGTGTGTGTGTGTGTGTGTGTGTGTGTGTGTGTTATATATATATATATATATATATATATATAGTAATATATTAATATGAATATAATATATACATATATATATATATAGTTATATAGTTATATAGTTATATATAATTATATATATATATATATATATAATTCTATATATATATAATTATATATATATATACATATATATATATATACATATATATATATACATATATATATATACATATATATATACATATATATATATACATATATATATATACATATATATATATACATATATATATACATATATATATACATATATATATAC
>NC_091559.1:14871019-14876019 GCF_042767895.1 Penaeus vannamei | reverse complement strand
AGAAGGGTTTTGAGAATTAGAATTGAGGTTTTGCATATCTTTACATCTGTGTATGCTAACCCATTGATTTCAGAATATTCATCCAAGCAGTGTCCAATGGTATTATTTTTTATATATTTTTTAAATGTTTCTATATGTGCATAGCTACCAAGGAGTCAAATACTAGCCTTCCCCAACATCACCTGATTGCCCTAATCTTCCAATTATTGGTAAAGAGTTTTGATAAATATTTTGTGCACAAAAGTTCCTCTTGTGCGTGTAAGTGTGTGCATGTGTGTGCATGTGTGCGTGTACATCCATGCGCGCTTGTTTGTGTGTGAGTGTGTGCGTGTGTGCGTGCGCACATATGTATAATATATATATGTTCATGATAAACATGTATGTAAATGTGAATACATATGTAAAGTACATTCATATGCTAAGTGTAAACACAGATGATTAATGCAAATTTTAAAAGTAGTTTTCTGAAAATATTTTGGTTATTTCCCCAGGATAATGACATTCCTGATGTAGCAGGCTGGCCAACCCTGGTTGAAGTACAGCAGGCACAAGAGGCCATTCACTTCAGTAATGTAAGTGTAGTTAACTATACCTAGGCTCAAACTCTCCCTTGTTCATCAAAGCGGATTGTAAATTTCATTTGAAGGAAAGAAGTCTATCCTGATAAACTCTGTTAAGTCTATTTTGATAGACTCTGATAAGTCGTTTCTGATAGACTTTGATAAGTTGTTTCTGATAGACTTTGATAAGTTGTTTCTGATAGACTTTGATAAGTTGTTTCTGATGGACTTTGATAAGTTGTTTCTGATAGACTTTGATAAGTTGTTTCTGATAGACTTTGATAAGTTGTTTCTGATAGACTTTGATAAGTTGTTTCTGATAGAATTTGATAAATCGTTTCTGATAGTCTTTGACAAGTCATTTCTAATAAACTTTGAATATGCAGTTACTCTTACTATTTGGTTTTATACTTTAGAAAATGTTGTGTGTTTGAAATGATACACTCCAATGCTCAGGAGACTAATTGTAATCATTTTTTTTTTTTTTTTTTTTTTTTTTCTTGTTATTTTTTTTTTTTTTTTTTTTTTGTCATAACCCATTGGTGCTGGGATGGCAAAAATACAGGCCATGTTCACTTCTATTTTAACAATTGCTAATACATAGGTGGCTTCACCAAGGAGTGGTTCACATACCTTTTCCCTCCTTTTTTTTCTTTCTTTTCTTTTTCTTTCTTTCTTTCCTCCTGTTAGTTTTGTTAATAATATTATGATACAATATCAATAATGATATTGACATCAGTGTTTATTGTACTCGGAAAAACCTTTTCCTGAAAACTTTTGAGTAGGTAAATCAGATGAGATGGCATAGGCAAAGTAATTGGCTCCTTGATAGCTGAGTACTTGTGGAGTCATCTTTGTACAAACCAAATTCACAAAAGAAAACTACAGTCAGCAGTACTTGTATTTGGCAACAATGGGTTAACATCACTGCTTGGTACAAAATTATGGTGTGCCCCTATGTGTGATATTTAAGTGTTCTGTAGGGAGATATTTTTGTGACGAGCTACAGTGATACTTTCTTGATTACAGAATGCTAAGACTGAATGGAGAAAAAGTGAGGAGAGAAAGATAAAGGATGTAGACAGATCTAACAAGGAGCATGAGATTGAAAAGTCAGAAGACTCGGGTTCACATGATGACGATTCGCTCAAAGAGAACCGTGAAGCCTCTGCACCACAGACCAACAACAACAATAACAATAAACTTCAGCAGACTAACAATGCTTCCACCAAAGCTGCCAAGAATAAGAAGAATAAAAGTAAGTTGAAGGCTTCATGGTAGAATGCTGTTTTATTTGGTTTGAGGGGTTTTATAAAGTCAGCAAGGGAAACACTGCATACTCATATTAGCATATTCAAAGAATACTTTTAAGATAGGATAAATAGTAGAGAAGTAAAGATATCTTCACTTTATTATGATACAAATATCAGATTATTGTCATACTGTTATAATTCTAACCTCTTGAATTGTTTACAGTCAAAAAGCAGAATTGGAAGCGATTAGACATCCCGCCCCCTAAGCGAGAGAAGGGTTTCAGACGAACAGAGGGACGTGCTTCAGACTCTCTGGACTGGCGTGCGGACACACGGGCAACCAGCAATGCATCGAGGGGTCGTGGCAGTGGTCGTGGCGGCACAATCAGAGGAAGAGGCCGAGGGAGAGGAGGTGGCCGAGGAGGAGGAGTAGGAGGAGGAGGGAGCGTTGCAGGGGTAGGCAATGGACAAGTTGGTGGACGGGGCACCTTTAGGAGCCCCTCGACTGAACCCTTTGAAAATTTCCACGAATATTCAGAGGTAGGAATTAGATCATGATCAATATGCATTTGAAAGAAGCAGTGGATGGTACAGAGTGATTCATTCTGTATTTTTCTGTTGAAAGATAAATAATTTGCGAGTTTTAACATCTTTTATTCTTTTGCCTTTCAGATTCCCGAATACATGCTTCAGGACCCTAATTTGATGCAGTTCTTTGTACCATCAGTAGGATTCATTTTCCCGGAGTTTGTGCCTCAGGACGAAACGGCTGTTAAAGAGAAGATCAAGAAACAAGTGTGAGTTTTACTTTCCAGCAGTGATTTTCCTTCACCATGCAAACAGATGCATGCATGCAAACACACACAAACACCCACCCACTCCCTCACTCACTCACTCACTCACTCACTCACTCACTCACTCACTCACTCACTCACGCACACCCACGCACACCCACGCACACCCACACGCACACCCACACGCACACGCACACGCACACGCACACGCACACGCACACGCACACCCACACCCACACGCACACCCACACGCACACCCACACGCACACCCACACGCACACCCACACGCACACGCACACCCACACGCACACGCACACCCACACGCACACCCACACGCACACCCACACGCACACCCACACGCACACCCACACGCACACCTACACGCACACGCACACGCATACGCACACACACACACACACACACACACACACACACACACACACACACACACACACACACACACACACACACACACACACACACACACACACACACACACAAAAGGTTAGATTTGGAGGAGTAATGTATTTTGCATAGCTTGATCAATTACCCATAGTAATCATAGTCAGTGAGAGCATGATACATCAGTGTATTTGCTATGCAACTACTCTATTGATTTCTATAATGACTGCTGCAGTTGCTTTCATGTTCAATGAGTTCACAACAACGACAGAATACATATACAGTTTTTATATGGGTCCTGGTTAATCATGGAAATCGAAGTTTAGTATTTGTCTTTAAACATTTAAAAGCCTGGCTTAGATTTAATTTTTTTATTTATGATATGAGTCTTCAGAAAGAAATAAGAATAAACTTTGGAGGATTTGAGGTAACTAAATGAAATGTTGAAAATTGCATAGCCTAACTTGATACATGCTGATCCATTATAAGCAAGTAGTCTCTGAAGAGCCAATAAAACATGGAATGAGGTTTGGAATGTTAATACCAAAAAAAGTTTACAAATTCTGTATTTAAAATGTTTGTTTTATTGTTACTGATCACTTGCTCAGTCACAGTTAGGTTGCCTAGCTCTTTTCTTTAGATTTTTGTTTGTTAGTGATATGCTGTTGATTTTAGATTCTATAGCATTCCAGGCAGTAAAGGATGGGTATTATGCTTAGCAACAAATCACAGTATACTGAAATTGAATCTATATAGACATTTCAGAATAATCTTTTCAAGGGCCTTATGGTATGTGAAAATGTATCCTGCTTTATAAAAGAATATATTTTCCTAAACGCTTGCCACTAAAACAAATGGATATTAAGGAATGTGTACTGTAAAGGGGACTGTCAGGAATTAATGGAAGGTGTTTGAATTAACCCCATGCCAACGTATAGTTATAGCTGTCATGAGTTATTTTGGCACTGTGCTGACTATAACTTGGTCTTGTGCTGGTGTGCTGTAGTTCACCATGGCAGGTTGGCTGGCCCGATTGTGCAGAAGATATCTGAACGAGTGTTCCTATAGGTCCCTATGAAAGTGCTGAACAGCAAATTTTCAGCCCAGCATCAGTAGGTTAAATTTGATAAAAGTGTCCTAAATTTTTTTTTGATAGTTTTTTGTTTGTTAATCAAATGTTCCATGTGAGACTCACAATATGATCTTGCCTAAATGCTCATAAGCAGCTATATGTATTTATGATTAGGACATTTAGATACATTCCCTGGTAAGACTCAATATGATGGCTAGAATGTTCAAAATTATGATCATTTTTGTCAAATTATGAGTTCCAGAATTTATAATGGCTGCAGTTCCAGAAATAGGCCTGAACCAGTAAGACATCAACACAACACCAAGATACCAGAGCTGAACTTTTCCCTAGCAAAAGAACTTGAATTTTTCCTTCATATTTCAGTGAGTACTACTTCAGTGACGAGAATCTAGCCAGTGACATATTCATGAGACGGAAGATGTCCAAAGATGGCTACATTCCTGTGTCACTCATTGCATCATTCAATCGCATGAAGCAACTTACCCAAGATGTTAAGTTGATCATTGATGTATGCAAAACTTCAGATAAACTCCAGGTTAAAGATGAAGTGTGGGTAAGTTGTGTAGTATTTTTCCTTAATTGATACCTTGGAAATTGGTCTGACAAGTGCTTTGGAAGAGTGTTTAGTCTTCTGTAGAAATAGTAGTTACAGACCATATAAATTGCAGCCATAATTTACATAACCAGGTTGTGCTTATTATCATTGAGGTGTCTTAAAATAATCTTAAAAGTTTTGTTTATCGATAAGTATGGTTATCTAGCATGTAAAATATGTCTTACTTGGAAGTTGTTAGAGCTAATGCAAATCAAGACTAACAATCTTACCACTTCCAGCTGAGGACCAAACATGACCCCACAAAGTGGCCCTTGGAGGATGCCGCAGCTGGACCCCTACAGG
>NC_091559.1:14858519-14861019 GCF_042767895.1 Penaeus vannamei | reverse complement strand
GAATGAGAGCTTTAGAGAATATGAGAGCCATCACAGATATGGGAGTAGCTCAGGAGGCTCAAGAAGACGTCAGCGACGTGCATCAGAAGGTGACGGAGATCCAGAACAGGCTAACTACTATTACTATAACCAGTATCCTAGGTCCAGAAATAGCTCGGGAGGAAATACCACATCAAAGGTAAGGAACTCTAGTGGCACATTATTCTTAGGGGAAAATCACATTTCATTTTAGATTGTAGAATGTTCATAACCCATCAGTCATCAAAGTTTGCCTTGGAATTTCTTGTATGGTGAAAAATATTATGTATTAACATTTTTCTTGAATTTGCATTTCTCTGTCAGAAGCAGGTTCTGCCTGAGGCAGGAGACCCAAATTTTCATTACTATATGCAACACTAATTCAAGTGTTACTTCCAACAGGTGAGCAGATCTCGAAGTCGGCATTCAAGTGGACAGACACAACGGCAAAGAGCAGATGGTGGGAACTACAAAAAGACTAAGACAACAGCACAGCACAAGGCTACTTCCAATACCAACAAGACACAACAGCAAGCACAAGGCCAGTCAAAGACAGCAGAAAACAAGAGCCAAAATCAAGCCAGGGTCAAGCTAGACTTGAGTAAAACAGAAACAAGCACTAAAGCAGAGTCAGCGAAAGCTACATCATCAACACAGACTAGTAAAGGGAGTACTAATGCCAACACAAAGTCAGGCACTGCCAAACCTGAGAGCTTAATAAAGGGAGCATCCGAAGTGAGCAAACCAGCAGGTGCTTCAGTTCCCAGGAAAGTGATTCCCAAAACTGCACCAGTTCCAGTTCCTCAGTCTCCGACCACATCCAGTTAAACATGTTAAAGAAGGACTTATAGATGGATGGCCACTTAAGGATTTTGTGCATTATTAAAGACAGAAATTAACTAAAAAAAAGTTTGCATATGTGAAAGTTTGTGAGACTGGTTTACCTGTGACATAATAGTGAGATGTAGTGTTAACAAAGTAAATGAAAATGATGTGTAAAAAAAAAAAAAAGGAAGGTTGATGTCTCTCTTGCTTCATGTGTTCATTAATTGCATTGGTTGCAGCGTATGTATGACTTTGAATCAACCTGATAAACTTGATGTGGGTATTTGGTGGTCGGCATTCAGATTTTCTCCCTCATTTGTAAGTCCCCTTGAAGTATGATTCCAAAATCTCTTTTTACCCTTGTTTGTTTTCTTGGATGTCCAGTTCTGCTGCTGCTGTTGTGAAGAAGACAGTTTTTACGAAAGACTTACTACTGCATGAAATTTGAGTTGAAAAGACCTAACTTGCAACAAATTGCACCATACTTCCTATGGACTTCTAATAATTTAAGTATTAGAATACAAATATAAAGTCATATATGTAAATATTGGATTGTTTACTCATTAATACAAGTTTCATGTACCAGATGATAAGAAAAACTTGATTAAGTTACTTCAGCAGAGCTGTTTATGGTCATATATATATATTTATATATGTGTGTTTGTGTATGTATATAAAAAAAGGATTAGATACTTGCTAACCACTCCTTGGAATATGCAGAGCCCATAAAGCAAAAAATAAAGAGAAAAAAAATATTAACCTGAAACAGAAATTTGTAAGAACCAGTCTAAGTAAAGGCTTGTTGAAATCTGTTGCAACCTGTCATCTTCTCAAGGGACAGAAAGATGGTAACCATCTCTCAACCTCTACGACGAAAAGCTTGTGGCAGTGGATGTCAGCATGCCATGAGACCTCCCCAGCAGCCTTTCTTTTTCTTTTTTCTTTTTTTCGTTATTGATTTTTTTCCCTCTCATTATTGTTTTTTGTTTAGGGAGTCGTCTTGTATGAGTGTTAGAGGCTTTTGAGTGCATCGGGTCCTTATAGTCACACTTTCACAAAATTACTTCTGAATATATAAAGGCATATATATACATATAATCGTGTGTTTCTTTCATTCACAAAGAATATTAGGCTGATTCTTCCTGCTGGGGAAGTTAGATGTTTTGACTTGATCAGCGGCTTGTGCCTTAATTAGTACCTCAGCAAAGCTCAGTTTCCCCATAGACCATATGAAAAGTAGAAAGCCCTATTGATGTACTTTCTGAGGAACACAATTCCTGATCCAGTCTCAATAAGTAGATGGGTATATTTCTGTTGATAATGTGTGCATGTCTTACCCGAATTCAGCTGGAATTGTAGCTAAAAGTATTTAACTTAGAAGGAAAAAAAGAAAGAAAAAGTCTTATCAATATATATTTATTGAAGTGTTATGAAAGTAGGTGCTCATTTCATCAAGATATCTCTTAGCTTGAGATTTATGCAGAATGGAATGTTTTCCATCATGTTCTGAGAGGTTGATTACTTCCTAGGTTTATTTTTCTAATGTTTGTAGGCGTTATATGTCTATCTGGCGAGTTTTCTAAAGATTTTATTTGCCTTTTTATCTGCAGTTTGGCTCTTCATGGTACATTAAGCTTATCATCCTATAGTTGTTATT
>NC_091559.1:14851019-14853519 GCF_042767895.1 Penaeus vannamei | reverse complement strand
GTCTCACCTTGCCAGGGTCACCCCCTCTCCTCCCTCTGGATTCTTGGGGCTTCATAAGGTGCTGCCTCATCACTATTCTATCTGAAAGAATGTTCATAGCTCCACCAGAAATAATGTTAAGACTTTCCTATTAAATAAAAAGATCTGAAATAAAAATCTTCTGAGTAGCTTTACCTTCACAAAACGTGATTCAGCCAAGTGCTGGTACATCTAAAAAAGAATAAATAAATAAAAAAAAATATATATAAAAAAATAAATAAATCAATGAAATGAAATGAAATTTGGTGGATAGAATGAGCAAATATAATTGATATTCCATTTTCCATTTTGGTGGACAGCATTCTGTAACATTTGCCCACAAATCCCCAGGAAGAATGCAAAATTTTTACCCCATCTTAATGGCAAGTAAGAGCCTGATCAGTCTGATTAATGTGCATGTGTATAATGTCAGAAGTCATGGTTGGTCCCAAATACTTTTGAAAATTACAGGGATTGTCAGCTTCTCTTATCATATTGCTCTGCTTTTACTACTGGTATATTTTACTTATAGACAGTGATAGAAGTCCATTGATATGGAATTCAATAAATTTTCAGATACAGACCTAAAACTGTCTTTTTACCTTTGACTGTATATATATCTAAAACAGTAATTAGACTTCAACTGTTTATAAATCTAACAGGCATTTGTGTTAGTAAAAGTACATCACATTTGCCTATGGATACCTTGCCCAAAAATCTGTTTTTCTCAGGACTAGCGTCAGAAAGTAATTAGAAACATGCTGTCACACACATGCACCCTTTTATTTACCTTTGATGATTAAGCATTATAATTCTTCTCTAAACAGCTGATGGTTAACTGTGGTATACTAAGTTCACGTAGTAACGGAATGTATGCCTTCTTGCCACTAGGCCAACGAGCTCTTACGAAACTAACGAAGGTAATAGACGAGGAAATGGCATCTGTCAATGCTCAAAGGCTTTCTTTACCTCTTCTAACTCCAGGCCAACTGTGGAAAATAACAGGTACAGTGTTTTGAACATTTATAAAAAGTATAAAATATCAGAGTTTCTTATTAGATATTTATCTGAATAATAGTTTTGATATATGTGTATGTGCATGTATGTGTATGTGTGTGCCTGTATCTGAATATGTATGTGTATGTGAATATGTATGCCTCCACCCCTCAACACACACACTAACAAACAAATACATGTACACTCATCCCCTCCACCCCCCCACATACTTTCACATACATGCATATGTTATAATTTGTGAATTAGGAATGACTTTGAGCAGGAATGTTGACTTTTAGTCATCTCTGCAGGTAGATGGGAATCAACAGGTCAGGAACTGCTGAAGGTGAAAGATAGACATGAAAAGGATTATGTTCTAAGTCCTGTAAGTTTGTTTCTTCTTATTTGAGAATTATATATGCCTTTAATATGTAATAGAATGAAATTTGAAGGAAATTGATTTCCAAATTTGATTTATAAGCAGTTTGATAAATGCAAAACTGCTTTCTTTACTTTTATTGGACAAAAAATATTACTTTAAATTAATGAAATAATGATTTAATCTCTTGTTTGTCACAATTATACTTGTCAGATTATTACTTTCAATCTTTTATATATATATATATATATATATATATATATATATATATATATATATATATATATATATATATATATATTATGATATACTGATATCCAAAAACATAGAGTATGACCATACTTCTGTATTTCAGACCCATGAAGAGGCTATAGTTAACTTCATTGCTGATATTTATCCCTTTTCACATCGGCATCTACCTCTTCGTCTCTACCAGATAACAAGTAAAATTCGGGATGAGATGAAGCCCAGATTTGGACTCTTAAGGTTTAGACTTGAGAGAGTTTATGAGTAAAATTATATCCTTTGATTAGTGATAGGTGTGAAAGTAAAGATGGAAGCTGTAGTGCTGTTCAACTTGTTTTTCTCTCAAATGCTTTATTTTTGTTTTCCAGGTGCAAGGAGTTTCTCATGAAAGACCTCTACACTTTTGATGTATCTGAGGAGGCTGCTGTTTCAACTTACATGGAAATATGCAAAGCTTACGACCGAGTCTTTCAGCGAATTGGAGTTCCATTTATCAAAGGTGAGGCTCTGAGGTCACATATTTCCTTTGCCTTGAAACTGTCTTTCCTTCTTTTTTTCCAGGTTCTGTTATTTATTTTTATTTTATATTCTTTTTTCAGTTGAAGGTGATTGTGGGAATATTGGTGGGAGTTTTTCACACGAGTACCATTATCCAGCGGCAATAGGGGAAGACACACTTCTTCTATGCCAGAAATGTGGAACTGCAACTAATGCGGAGCTCTTGTCTGATTCCTCCCACACTTGTTCTGGCTGTGGGGAACACTTGACAAAAACCATGGGGATTGAGGTAAATATAATTGGTGTTGAAGTCCTCAATAGTCTTTGCAGATAAAGTGAACAAAAACTTAGTAAGTTTTATCA
>NC_091559.1:14833519-14838519 GCF_042767895.1 Penaeus vannamei | reverse complement strand
CATTGATAATGATAATGATAGAAATAATAATAATGATGATGATAATGATAATGATAGAAATAATAATAATGATAATAGTAATAAAAATGATGATGATAATGATAATAATAATGATAATAATAATAGTAATGATAATAATAATGATAATAACAATAGTAATAATTACTATAATAACAATACTATTATTATTATTATTATTAGTAATGATAATGATAATAATAATAATGGTAACTGATAATGATAATAATGATAAAGATGATGATAGTAATAATAATAACAATAATAATAATGACGATATTAATAATAGTAATAATAATAATCATAACAGCAACAATAGTAATGATGATAATAATAGTAACTCTGATAATGGTAATGATAATAATAATAATTATAATAATAATGAAAATAATAATGGTATTGATAATGATAATGTTAATAGTAATGATAATAGTAATAATGATAATAATAATACTAATACTAATAATAATGATAACAATAATAATGATAATAATAATAATGATAATAATAATAACAATAATAATAATAATGATAATAATAATAATAATGATAATGAGAATAATAATAATAATAATAATAACAATGATAATAAGGATAATGATAATAATAATGATAATAATTGTAATAATGATAATAATAATAATAATAATAATAATAATAATAATAATAATAATAATAATAATAATAATAATAATAATAATAATAATAATAATAGTAATAATAATAATAATAATAATAATAATAATAATAATAATAATAATAATAATAATAATAATAATAATAATAATATTAATAATAATGATAATAATTGTAATAATAATAATAATAATAATAATAAAATAATAATAATGATAATAACAATAATAATAATAATAATAATAATAATAATAATAATAATAATAATAATAATGATAATAATAATAATAATAATAATGATGACAATAAAAATGACAATAATGATAATTATTATAGTGTTAATACTACTATAAATAATGATAACAATGATAATAACTATAATAATGATAATAATGATGAAATAATGATATTAACGCTGGTAATAAAAATAGTAACTATGATAACAATAATGATAATGATAATAATGATAATGGTGATGATAATAATAACAATAATAATAGTAATGATAATGATAACAATAATAACAACTGTAATAACAATAATAATGATAATGAAAATAATGATAATGGTAATGATAATGATAAGGATAATGATAGTAGTAATAATAATAATAATAATGATAGTTATGATTATATTGATGATAATAATAACTATTATCATAATATTGATAGTAATGATAACGATAATGATAATTATGATATCAAAAGTAATGATAATATAAAAAACTATGATAAAGATGATGATAAAGATAATGATAGTAATACTGATGATAATGATGATAGCAATGATAATAATGCTAATGATATTATTGCTAATGATATGATAATGATAATAATGATAATAATAATAATAATAATAATAATAATAATAATAATAATAATAATAATAATAATAATAATAATAATAATAATGATAATAATAATAATAATGATAATAATAATAATAATAATAATAATAATAATAATAATAACAATAATGATAATAACAATAGTAATAATAATAATAATAATAATAATAATAATAATAATAATAATAATAATAATAATAATAATAATAATAATAATAATAATAATAATAATAATAATAATGATAATAATGATAATAATGATAATGATAATAATGATAATAATAATAATAATGATAATGAGAATAACAATAATTATAATAATAATAATAATAACAATAATAATAATAATGATAATAATAATAATAATAATAATGATAATAATGATAATAATAATAATAATAATAATAATAATAATAATAATAATAATAATAATAATAATGATAATAATAATAATAATAATAATAATAATAATAATAATAATAATAATAATAATAATAATAATAATGATAATAATAATAATAATAATAATAATAATAATAATGATAATGATAATAATGATAATATAAATGATAATAATAACGATAACAATGATGATAACAATAGAAATATTGATAATGATAACAATAATAAAATAAAAATAATGATAACGATAACAATAATAATAACAATAATAGTGATAATAATGATAATAATAATAATAATAATAATAATAATAATAATAATAATAATAATAATAATAATAATAATAATAATAATAATAATAATAATAATAATAATAATAATAATAATAATAATAATAATAATAATAATAATAATAATAATAATAATAATAATAATAATAATAATAATAATAATCATAATAATAATAATAATAATAATAATAATAATAATAATAATAATAATAATAATGATAATAATAACAATGACAATGATAATGATGATAATAATAATTATTATCATGATCATTATCATTATAATAACAATAATAATAATAATGATAATGATAACAATACTAATGTTAATGGTAATAATAATAACAGTATTGATAATAATAATAATAATGATATTGATGATGATAATAACAATGATAATAATAATAATAATAATAATAATAATAATAATAATAATAATAATAGTAATAATAATAATAGTAATAATAATGATAACATTAATAATAGTAATCATAGCGATGATGATATTAGTATTAGAATGATGAAAATGAAAATGGTAATGCTGATGATAATGATGATAGCATTGGCAATAATGCTAATGATATTAATGCTAATAATATGATGATAATAATGATAATGATAATGATGATAATGATAATGATACTACTACTACTACTACTAATGATAATACTAGTAATAATAATAATAATAATAATAATAATGATAATAATAATAATAATAATAATAATAATAATAATAATAATAATAATAATAATAATAATAGTAATAATAATAATGATAATAATAATGATACTACTACCACTACTACTACTACTAATAATAATGATAATACTAGCAATAATAATAATAATGATAATAATGATAATAATAATATTATTATTATTATCATTAATGATAAAGATAAGAATAATAGCAATGATAATAATAATAATAATAATGATAATAATAATAATGATAATAATAATAGTGATAATGATAATAAGGATGATAATGAAAATTATAATGATAGTAATGATAATAATAATAATAATGATAATAATAATAACAACAACAATAATGATAATAATAATACTGATAAAAATAATGATAATAATAATAATGATATAATAATGATAATAATGATAATAATGATAATAATGATAATGATGATAAAAGTGATAATAATGATAATAATGATAATGAAAATAATGACAAAAATGATAATAATGTTAATAATGATGATAATGATAATGATGATAATAATGATAAAAGTGATAATAATGATAATAATGATAAGAATAATTATAATGATAGTGGTAATGAGAATAATAATCATAATAAAAGTAATAATAATGATCACTGATTATGAATATGACAATTATGATGATAATAATGATAATGATAATGATGATAATGATAATGATACTACTACTACTACTACTAATGATAATACTAGTAATAATAATAATAATAATAATAATGATAATAATAATAATAATAATAATAATAATAATAATAATAATAATAATAATAATAGTAATAATAATAATGATAATAATAATGATACTACTACCACTACTACTACTACTAATAATAATGATAATACTAGCAATAATAATAATAATGATAATAATGATAATAATAATATTATTATTATTATCATTAATGATAAAGATAAGAATAATAGCAATGATAATAATAATAATAATAATGATAATAATAATAATGATAATAATAATAGTGATAATGATAATAAGGATGATAATGAAAATTATAATGATAGTAATGATAATAATAATAATAATGATAATAATAATAACAACAACAATAATGATAATAATAATACTGATAAAAATAATGATAATAATAATAATGATATAATAATGATAATAATGATAATAATGATAATAATGATAATGATGATAAAAGTGATAATAATGATAATAATGATAATGAAAATAATGACAAAAATGATAATAATGTTAATAATGATGATAATGATAATGATGATAATAATGATAAAAGTGATAATAATGATAATAATGATAAGAATAATTATAATGATAGTGGTAATGAGAATAATAATCATAACAAAAGTAATAATAATGATCACTGATTATGAATATGACAATTATGATGATAATAATGATAATGATTACGACAATAATGGTAATAGCGATAACAAGAGTAATAATGATATTGATAAAGTGATAGCAATAATGGTAATAATGATAATCATATTCATGATAAGAATGGTTTTGATAGGGTAATGACAGTAGTAATGATGATGAGAACAGTAATAACAATTATAATGATGATGTTATTGAATAAAGTAAGACCTGCAACACCAACTGTAATATCTATGATGATTCTATTGATGCTAATTATTGTAACAGTAATGACGATGATAGTCAAAAGAAAGTTAACAGCAAGGATTTAACTATTAGAACTGATTTGACACAATTCATAATCATTTTCTAGCATTTCCTCACAGCTGATTGCGCCATGCAGGTATTAATGATATCGCACTTTGTTTGATCAGCATTAGCAGTGAGCCATATTTCAATAATGAGCTCATCTGCTGTGTTGGCAATGAGCTCCTGTAGCCCAGGGTGGTGCAGGGTTACCAACTGCGCCGTGTTCCCTTGCCATGTCTTTAACACCTAAGGAAGTCTGGGAGTTGGTAGTGAAATCTGGGTTGTCCTCCGTAGAGTTGCACCGTCTGATGATGCTAGTTCCTTGTAATGGTAGTGATGTGATTTGTATCGTTACTTTGTTGGTGTAATTGTTATCATTGCTGATGTAAATTATCATTATGAACAGTAAAA
>NC_091559.1:14814537-14822037 GCF_042767895.1 Penaeus vannamei | reverse complement strand
CTCAGAAGTCATTCCCTGAGATAACAAGATACAAGCATAATAGGTAGGTACACACACTTCCTACAAGAGGAATTCAAAAAGGAAAGAGAGAGAGAGAAGCAAAGGAGGTGAAAAACAAATTAAATAGATCAGAAAAATCATATGGTTTCAAGACATAACATTAGATTATGGGTAACATGGAAAGAGAAGAAAAGAAAAGAAGAAGAAGAAGAAGAAGAAGAAGAAGAAGAAGAAGAAGAAGAAGAAAAAAATCTGAATCAAACCTCCTTATTATTTATATACATGAGTATCTGTTCTTGCTTACTTAGGATTTCACACTGGGTTTTAGCAATGTTTTGAAGCTCTTTACTGATCTTTCTCAGTGCTCTCACTTTCATTCTCTCTCTCTTCTCCTTTCTCTTTTTGTATGCTTCCTCGTTGAAATCCCTCTCCTTGAGCTGCTGCACATACTGTTCCATCATAGCCTGTCGCTTTGTTCCCCTTTCTATTTCTTTTCCAATGGATGGTGGAGGGACATGGACTGTCACTGATGACGGAAAATTCTGTGAGCTGGATGAGGGTGTGTAGGAATCTCTAATGGTGTAACTGGGAGACTCAGGCATATACCTTGAGTAACTGTCTGTACCTTCTTCTCCAAATTCTGGTGGCAAAAAATCGTTGAGAATCTGTTGATGAAAAAGGTAAATAAATAAGATTAAAGTAGAAATAAAGCACATTTCCAACCATGTTAATCTGAAGTGTAGGATCATAAAGAAACATTGGTAAGACTTGTAGTGCATCTTTGTGTGTACAAAAGTAATTGTGGTGTTTGGATGCAGATCAACTAATATAAAATAAAATGAATGCATTTTTTGTATTTTATACTGATACCAGTTGATAATTACTATTCATAAACTGTGGCAGCACCACTACATCAAATTGATTATAGTTGTCTAAAACTGGCAAAGGCAGAAATATATTCTTTGTCATACAATTACAAAGAACTCAAGTTATGTTTCCATGTTAAAGCCATCTTTCATAGCCCTTACAAAATGTGTTAAGGAAATAACAAAGATTCTTTTCATTTGGCACCACCAATCATATCATCTTAAAATGCTCTGCAATTTTAAGACAATATATCTAAATGTTAAGCACATTTATTGTATTTTTCAATACTGAGGCTCTCTTATTGTACAAAAGAAAACTGAACACTTATAAAATTGGGCAAATATATTTTTTGACAAATTTTGACAATACATATATTGCTTTGTACATACAAATGTTTACACAAATTCAGAATACCACATTGGATAAATGGCATTTCAGGTGATTCAATTGCTGAATCACAATCAGTAAATTATCATTATAAATTTTTTATTACTATTAACTTTTCATTTTTATCAGTTTGTGATACCTGATTTGTCATTATCATTGAACTATAACAAATGAATTATTATCGTTATTAGATTATGATAGCTGAATTGCAACCAAAAAAAAAAAGCATAATGGAGGGAGGGGGAAATACCTGATAGTATTCCCACTGTAGCTTTCTTGTCTTCTTTAACTTTTTGACTCTCTTGTAGCTACCTAGGAGATTATTCCATTTTCTTCTGATTCTCTCAACAGAGAAATTATAACCATGTTTACAGAGTTCTTCATAAACATCCCTGTAAACCTGGGGTCTTGTGCGCTGGTACTGCAGTTCATTGTAACGCCTTCTGATAAACTTGATGAGGAGGATGGTTGCATCATTGTTGAACTCAGTGTCTTCTGAGAAAAAGGCATTTAATGTAGAAATGTATAAAGCATTGGATGATTAATGAAAACAGAAATGAAGTAAGAAGAGAACTTGCAGGTTTTGTGTGAGAAAACAAATACTTCCTATCAAGGAAAGATATATCATATTTTTTTCAGTTTTAACCCACTGGATCCAGTTGATGTGTCCATCATATCATGAGAAAAATTTGGCTGAGGGCAGAGTGATAGGATTATGCTGTCATAGAAAAAGTTGGTTGAGGGGAGGATGATAGGTTCATGCCATCATGGAAAAATTGGGCTGAAGGCCAGGGTGATATGAATATCTTGCCATGTATGCAACAGAGCTCTTGGAGGAATTATTTCAATATTATTCAATATTTCCTTTGGTAAATGTGATTGGAATGAGCCATCCATGAGCCACTGCTGAAAGAGCAATGACTCTAGCGAGGACATTATTTCCATGCTCAGTATCCAATTCCTATTGTTATTACAGAAAGAGGTAGACTATCTACAAAGATGATATCAAGTCTGTGCAAAGAAAACCATCTTTATACAGCATACCAAAAGACAAATGTAGAACTTGGAAAATGACAAGGAGTCTTGATACCACACACACCATTGGTGTGAGCTTGACCTACAGACCCCATACCTGGGAGAATCACAACTCCAGTAAGCCTAATGCCCTTCTTTTGGACCATATACAGATCACAATAACTCTAATCCAATGGATTAATATAAGTAAGGGAATGGGCTGAATACAGTACAGATCCATTGTAATACTTCATTATCACACTATGATAATCACAGAAGCCATGATTCAGCCTTTGCATTACAAAACCTGTTTGTATCTGTAATGACTTTGTTATATACTGCATAATTTATAAATAAACTCTGATTACTGATGATTACATATTCCCCCTTTCTTGGTATTTTCACCAAAAATACCTAGAAATACTTTTTAGTTCTTTGGTTTAAATTAATAAAATCAGCTTTGATTAGAAAAAGGGGGGATACAATATATTCTTTTAGTGATTATTAAATCACCTAAAACTTTATGTCAAGATAATTTCCACTATTTCCTTGAAAGAAAAGACTGAATCTATGAGATACGGTCTTGAATTAAGGATGAAAAGATATATTACAAACAAATATTACAAGCAATAAGTATGATACCAAGTCATGAAGTATTTACCTAAATTCAGAAAGAGGAATATCAACTCTATGAATAATTACATTATCTTCGTTGGAAAAAATGAGATCACTAAACTACAACAATTTTTTCAGATATTTTGACTTGTAGTGTGGTCTTTTAATTTATTTTAAAGAAAAGACTGAATCCATGAGATACGGTCTTGAATTAAGGATGAAAAGGGAAGAGCAAAGAGATATTACAAACAAATATTACAAGCAATAAGTATGATACCAAATCAGGAAGTATTTACCTAAATTCAGAAAGAGGAATATCAACTCTATGAATAATTACACTATCTTCATTGGAAAAAACGAGATCACTAAACTACATCAAATTTTTCAGATATTTTGACTTGTAGTGTGGTCTTTTAATTTATCAATCAAAAGCTACAAAAGCTTAAACATCTACTAAGAAATATGGAAATAACAACTTCCAGCAACTACCAGCCTTTTTCAATACAGTGAAAGGGACAATGATGTTGCATAAATTCATATTCAAATTCAGATTCTTACAATTTTGCTAATGATCTTCTGAAAGGCAACATGTCTAATTTTATCAAAACACCACTTTAACAAGGATGATTGGATGCTCCTTAGCCTATTCTGATGCATTATAATTGTAAGCAGAGATGGGAAACAATATATATGTTAACCACATGTAAAATAGAGTCAATAAATGGTAATCTTGTGTATCCTCTACTCCTGATTTCTTCAAAGTATAGATTGTGAGCAACTGATCAATGGGTTGGTACAACACATTTAACCCATTGCCGCCGGGTAGCACGTACGTACATGCCATGGCTGTTGTGGACCAAACGCCTGGGGCATCATGTCATGCCCATTCCCGCGCTACTGGCTCGTCGGACGGAGGCTGTTTTTCTCCGGTAGTAGCAGCTTCATTTATATGGTAAAGGTTTTAGGCAATGGCACCTAAAGTGAAGGTAAACCTTCAAAATTTTAATATTTTTATAAATTTTAGCAAATTAAAGCATTTAGGTGCTATATGTCGCTCGCAAACTACCGATCGAGCTGGGCGCAAACAGGGGAAACTGCCGGTTGGCGCAACAAGCCCCTGCATATGTAAACTTGCCAAAATTTTTACCCGTCGGTGATGGGTTAAATAGGATTAATAAGAAAACAATGTGTATATTAAGCAAAATAAAAACATATTACTAAAGACATGGTAAATAAAATGCATTGATATTCATGAATAAAGGTTGAAAACTACCGACTTGAGGTAATACATACGACCATATTGAGATGCAAGGAAAAGTTTGAAGACTTGTCAGGAAATACTGTTAAACTGTGCAATATATTTTTTCCTTAAAGAATATACACCATGACCAAGGCATCAACAACTGCATATCTATGGGTATAAACAATTACTTTGTTACAAGTGGTAGTCTATTGGGCAATACAAAAGCACTGAAGACATGGGGACCAAAGTGAGGACGGGACTTACACCAATAGTGAGAGACATTTCAGACACCTTTTATAGAAAGCTGGACCCAGAGCTCCAACATCTCATGCTCATCAGCCAATCACCATTGAGCTCTCTCCCATCACAGCCAATTATCGTTGAGCTGTCTGGCATCTACGCCATTCAAAGCCAATCAGGACTCTGCTACAAACCCTGTGGTGGCAAACCTCCACCAAAATAAGTGTCCCAGATGTCTCTGAATATAAGGGCCAGATATAGTACTAAATTCAAGAATTATAGTAAATTCTTTCATATTTTCCTTTACAATTTCCCTGTTTTAGCTCCATACCCTCCAGTACTACCTGGGCACAATTTGTGGGATACATGTGGGCTTCCATGCAAGAATTCTTAAATATATGAATTCTGTGTATTAGATTTAAGATTTAATGATTTAGTTTTAATTCCATTTGTTACAATGGATATTCTTTGCTGTGACATACTGTCTGTTTTATTTTGCCCGAATCTCCCCCTGTGTGCAAGGAATGGCCGGGGATACCACTCACTGGCCGGGCGAGGGATTGAACGCAGGTCCGCAAGATTGCTAGACCAGCACCTTACCGCTGCGCCAGCACAGGATATTCTGTATGAATACCATTATGAGAAATCAGTTTTTCAATAGCTAGAAATTAATAGCATTTTAATAATTCTACAGTACAACTGCAAATGTTGACCAATGAGAGAGAGAGAGAGAGAGAGAGAGAGAGAGAGAGAGAGAGAGAGAGAGAGAGAGAGAGAGAGAGAGAGAGAGAGAGAGAGAGAGAGAGAGAGAGAGAGAGAGAGAGAGAGAGAGAGAAAGAGAGAGAGAGAGAGAGAGAGAGAGAGAGAGAGAGAGAGAGAGAGAGAGAGAGAGAGAGAGAGAGAGAGAGAGAGAGAGAGAGAGAGAGAGAGAGAGAGAGAGAGAGAGAGAGAGAGAGAGAGAGAAAGAACTGCTCTCTTAGAATCTTGAAACACACACCTTTGTCTCTGTAGGAATAATATAAATATATTCCTGCATAAATATCCAGTTTTCTATGCATAATAGATACCATTCCTGATCAGTAAGTCTACTGCAATGGTGCCAAAAATATGGCTGGGAAATTATGATTATCATAAAGGAAAGTATATTTAAAAAGTAAAATATAAGGTGATTTTACAGAATAACTGCACTACGATAATTTTACTACTGATGGATTCCTCTCATCCGCTAGTATACAAATATGTAAGTATTATGCTGTGGAATCCCCTAAACTCAAAAATTCTTGGCCTCAATAGCAGGGAGGGCATGAAAGGTTTGAGGGAAATTACAGGATAAACTAAGAATGATATACACAAAATCAATCACTATATTGTCTAATGCAGGGAGCTGCACCCCTTATCCCCTGCAAAGGAAAACAAAGAATCGTCCATGTATGTAAAGCAGAGTTTAACATCGGACTGACTTGGCATCAGGCACTACCGCTCTACCCTGCCGAGGGTTGGGGGGAGACAGCTCCTATTATTCAACAATATTGTGATTGATTTTGTGTATAATACCCATATTTTACCTCATAATTTCCCTGGTACCTTTCATTCTATCAGGGCCAAGATTGTCACTAATAGGGGGGGGGGGGACAAACATGTAGGAATAATGTTTCAGAACCCCTCTGAACCCCCAAATTCCTGGTCCTGATGGCAGGGGAGGGCATGAATGGTGAAAGAGATATTGCAAGGTAAAATATGAAAATATATGCAGAATCAGTTACAATATTTCCTAATGCAGGGAGCTCTGCCCACTGTGACCCACCTTTGAGGTCTGTTGCCCTTCAACTCCTGCCCATTGGAGGACAGAGTGTCAGACAGGCTCAGGATCAGGCACTCCTGCATGTTGGTCATATGCTCTCTTCTGCCATGACTTTGCAAAAGATTCTTTGTGTTCCATTACAGGTGTTGGGAGTGGAAGACCTCTAGGAGGAGGGTTTCAGGTGTAACAGCCCCCTGTCATTACTAGTCAACTTGTACCCAGGTCGGCTCGTACACTTATCAACTCGTTACCTCGACTAGGTCAACTCGTAACCTCCACCTGGTCAAATCGTAACCTCCACCTGGTCAGATCGTAATCTCTGTCTGGTCAAATTGTAACATCCACCTGGTCAAATCGTAAACTCCACCTGATTTTCATAGGTATCTGTATGTAGGGACTTGTACAGTCCTTTAGTGAATTTGACCTTTATTTTTCGTGAGAGGTGGTCATATCATTTACACTGGCTTTCATTTTCCAACCTAACCTAACACCAGCCTAATATGAATTCATATTTATGTTAATAACAAACAAATATCGAGTACGTGCATGTGCAGTCTACCAGGTGGAGGTTATGAGTTGATTCAGCTGAGGTTACTAGTTGACCAGGGTATGAGTCGACCTGGGTTCGAGTTGAGCTGATACGCCCCCTGCACTAAACATTATAGTGACTGATTCTCCTATCAAGCCAAGATTGATGTTCAAGGGATGGAGGGTTCTGCATAATAATTTTGATATATTTAGATAGTAGAGAGTAAGAGAAATCTATCAATATCAAATTCGATTCAATTGGTTATGCCAAAGTATTTTTTAAAAATTACCAGGACACTTTGTCACCTTAAATTTTCCTTCAAAGGGATTTCAGATTGACATCCCAGTTCTATGGTTTCTCATCTTTGGTCCAGTTAACATTTTCATTTGCAAGACTGCAGTGACTGGCGTTAACAATATAGAGTTTGATGTACCGGTGGTATTTAAAAAAAAAAAAACACCCGTTTCATCCCTTCTGGATCCTTTAAAAATCCGCACTTCTCCTTAAAGATTTCCCAAAACACGCGCCATTTTCGCCTCACCTCTCCTGTCATCTTCTTCTGCAGCCAGCACAAACGCCCCATTCTCATCACTAGACACTTCAATGGTCTGGAAAGCGGCAATGTCCCCTGTTTGAAAGGCCGCCATGGAAGAGCAAAGAGGATTTGTTTGTAAATAAATCCGCAAGAAGTCGCGGCCGTTCTGAGAACCTAACTTCCGTCTGCGTCTGGATTACCGTTTATCTTGGAGAGACTGCTGTCCTATTATCTTTTATTTTTAAGTCTTCTACTTGAAGAGTTTCTTA
>NC_091559.1:14804537-14807037 GCF_042767895.1 Penaeus vannamei | reverse complement strand
CAAGGGTTGAAAGAGGCATGAGGAAGAGAAAAGAAGAGAAAGACAGAACTACGATGCAGAGGGAACGGGAGACGAGAAACAAAGAAATATGGAATAATGGAGATAAAAAAGAGAGGGAGTGAAAGAGGCATGACGAAGAAAGAGAATGAGGTAGATGGAAACCAGAAGACGGAAATGAGGGAAGGACAGGCGAAGGAAAAGAAGGAAGGGGGAATGGTGTAGATAAAACAGCGAATGAGGTAGGAGATAGAGAGAAAAAGGAGATGCATGGAATTGCGAAGCGTAAAGGGAATTAGAAAATGGAAGAGACGAAACAAAGAATGATGGAGATAAGACTACGGGGAAGCAAAAGACGGGATAGAAAGAAATGGGATTGGAGGGGGAATAGAAGAATTTGTGAGGAAATAGGAGAGGAGGAAGATACAGAAAAGAAAGAAACTAGAAGAGAATGGTGGAAATAAAACAAGAGAGGAGGAGAGAGAATTTAGACATAAAGAGAAGGAAAATGGGATTGCAAAGAGGAAAGAACAAGAGGAGGAAAGAAAGAAATTGAACAAGGGAGAAAAAAGAAGAAACAATAGGAAAGATTTAAAAAAGTATCCACAGAAAATATAAAAAACGGGAATGCGAAAAAGAAGTTGAAAAAAATAAAGCCATATCTCGCGAACAGAAGAACCAAAACAACACAAACGGATGACCAGAAGAAAGATAATAGGAATAATAAGAATAAGGAACATAATTACAGTAAGCATAACTGCGTTTGTTCACCCTAATAAAACACCATAATTGCACATTCAACAAAGGCGTGGAGAGTCGACGCCCAGCGGAGTTAGTGATATAACATGACCGACGATGCTCGACCCCGACCAGTTCCGAGGGTTTCTTGAAGAGAGAAGGCTGGCGGTGTGAAAGAAAACGGGAACCGCGATAAGTTACGTGTCAAAGAAAACGGAGTGCAAAAATAACAAAAAACAAAGTATGGGCAGATATGATTTAGTTGTTTACTGATTTCTTTTATATATAGTATATGCGTGGAAGATATTGTTGACATGGTGCCGTCCCAACGTTGAATTATACAGGGAAATGAAAAGAGACAATATTAATCGTCTGTAAAGGGCCGGATTTTTATTCAAGAAAGCAAATCACTCAGATTACCTGTATCTTGTGAGTGATAATGATCTTTCCAGTCGAAACATCACGCCCATTTCACCGATACATAATTCAACATAAATCTTGAACGGGAACAAACAAACTTAAAAAGACAATGCATAATATTTTACATCTCACACCTATCCCATAATTTTACATTAAAAAAAGTTACAAACTATTACCTTTGTACGCTTTGATATATATTCTTTTTCACAAATAAACCCGACACACATTGGTTCCTCAGCGTGATGCAAATAAGGTCATACTTAGCAATGTCAACACTATGGCTTCTCCTGGGAAGCGAGGTCAGTACGAGCAAGCACGACCTGTTTAAGCACCGGGAGTGTCGTCAGCGGCGAGGGGACGTGGCTGACATTCCGAATTTGCTGACGGCCGCTCCTTCTCACCCGAGGAACCTTAAGGTAAATAGCGAAAAATGCTTTACCTGGTTTGGAATTTGATCCGAGAGAGGAAGTAGGGGAAGGTATTTGATATCTTTTCTGGAATTAATTTTATCATCTGTGTGTATTAAAGTGATTGTATACTTGTATCGTTTGCTATTGCTTGTATTTTTTCATCTGTACCTAGAATCTTCATCCCTCTTGACTTCAGTTTCTCTTACTGTCACCTCTTTCTCTATTCCTCCTCCCAAACCTATATCCCTCTAAATTCTTTATTAGTTTTCCTATATCCCTCTCAGCTCTTTATCATTCTTATCTACAAATATCTCTCCCCACTTGCCTAATTAACAAGGAAATCCAAAATCTTTCTTCCACTTTACATTTCCGATAACTTTATACACACCCTCCCTCAGGTCTTATCGCGCCCAAGGAGGTTCATGGCTTGGCCAGAAGGGTCGTCGCTTACGATGCATCCGGGTCTTTCCTTGCCTTACGTGTCCTATTACGATGGCTACCAGAGTGAGTATCGTTTTTTGTGAGGATTTTACTTACGTTTGTCCTTTATTATTGTTGTTATTATCATTACTATTATTGTTGTTGTTGTTGTTTTCATTATTATTATTATTGTTGTTGTTATTATCATTATTATAATTCTTTTAGGGGGGAGGGGGTGATTTCTATATTCATATTATTTGTGACTAGCTTTCCGTTTTGTTTCGTTCTCACTTGAATTCAACCATGTATTAGAATGCACTAATCGTTATAGAAATAAAGCAACAATCCTCGTTCGCTGACAGAGGGTTCCCTGTACCTCGGCTTTCCCTTGACGCTCAGGTTACCCACGGCGCCCCTGAGACTGGTAGGGTCAGGGGCGCCCCTCTTTCGCCGTTCCCTGGACCAGCATCGGAACTGGAGCTTCAGCATCCTACAGGATGGGCTTAATACGTAAG
>NC_091559.1:14759537-14764537 GCF_042767895.1 Penaeus vannamei | reverse complement strand
TTCTCCTTTTATTCTTCACGGTACATGTCATCTTTATCTCTCTTTGCATTTCTGTTTCTTCAAACTCTTTCCTTCCTCTCTCTCCTTCTCTCTTTTCATTCGTCTTCTTCTTGCTCCTCTTCTTCCACTTCTTACCCGTTCTTCCCCTTCCATTTCCTGTGCTATCCTTTCTCTTTATTTTCGTTCCTTCTCTTTCTCCTCTTCCTTTATACGGCATCGCACAACCTTCTATCCTCCCTTTCCTCTTCTTTATTTTCTTTCCCCCTCCTCTCCGTCCTCTTCCTCTGCTTCCCCTTTCTTCCTCTTCTATTTCAAATATTTTTCTTCCTTTTCCTCCATCTCCTCTTTCAACTCTTTCCTCTTCCTCCCCATTCCACTTCCTCCTTATTCCTTTTCCTCCATCTCCTCATTCTCCTCTTCCCTTATACAGCATCGCTATTCTCCATCCTCCTCTATCTCCTCCTCCCCCTTCTTCCTCCTCCTCCTCACCATCATCATCCTCCATCTCCTCCTCCCTCTTCTTCTACCTCCTCCTCCATCTCCGAGTTTCCAGTCCGGAATGTGACGCCTGCGGGGGCGTGTCCGGGAGAGGGATGCGGGGGGAGGGGGAGCACCAGAAAGAGGCTGAGGAGGAGGAGGGGGGGGGGGTCAGGGAGTGAGGGGTGTGGTTCTTCCTCCACGTGTAGCGGTGGTGTACGTGTTCAGAGTGAGTCAGTGTGTCAGTGTTGGTGTTCTCTGTCGGTCCCTCTGTTGTCGTTGTGTTTCATCCTTTCGGTTTGTGCGGTGGTGTCGGTTCGTCGGGCGGCCGCAGGTGGAAGCCGAAGGGGAAAGAAAAAGGTGTGAGATGACAGTTCTGTCTTATTGAAACGATAGTCAGTGACTTTCCCCGCTTGATTTTCGAGGAATTTAAGAGAACAAGCAAAACGTATTTAGGTCGAGAATAAGATATAAATCGTTTCCTTCGTTTTTTCACAGATAAGTCCAGAAAGAAGTCGCAGCCGCCTCGCTCAAGATGAGAATCGTGCAGATCGCCGCATTATGGGCGTGGGCGGGCCTGTGGGCGGGCGCGAGGGCGGACATGTGCGACCGGAGGGACAGGAGGAACCTCAGGGGATGGAAGGGGGACGTCGGGGACCTGCAGTTCTTCCCCGGGGGGATGGCGAGGGACAGGCTGCAGGTGAGTGATGTAAACGAATGAAAAAAAAGAAAAATTGAGAAAAAAATATTTCGAAGACAACTAATTCGCTGGATTTTTCTCTCAGTTGTATTTATGATGTAGTTGGCTGGCTTAGGATAGTGACTGGATAGATTATTGAATATACAAGAAGTTCTGTAGGAAGGGATACAACCAAGAGAATGTATGTCAAGAGCACATATCGAAGGAAAGGAGGGATAGTTTTGAAGAGAAAGAAGGAAAAGACAGTAATTTATAAGAAATTGATGAAAAGTAGATAATACAAAACATAAAATGTGTATACGTGGCTCAGTACATTGTAGACGGTTGCAGAGCCTTGAAGTAAAGTTGCTTAAAGTAATAACATGGAGTTGACTAGTTATTTTTTCTTATTGTTTTGATTTTAAGTAGAGCTTAAAGAAATACCATCGAACACAACTTTTTATTATTATTCTGATTTTGAGTAGATACAATACACATTCTCAGTGTATTATTCACTTCCGGAAATACAAGATATAAACACAATCACACTCAACACACACACTTCATCCCATCCTCAAACACACACGAACTTACCCACACACTTTCACACTGACACAGACACTCCCCCTACCCACACAGCCCTTAAAGCTTCATCCTCGCGACACAAAGCTCCGAATAAGCTCTCCCTTCTCCCTCCTTTCTCAGCTTCACCATCGAGTGCGCCGCTTCCTCAGCTTCCCAACCGGATCCGTCCTCACAGTCACTCCGAAGCTCACTATCCCCTGGTACAGCGAGCACAACGGCTATATAAGTAAGTGTGAGGGAGAGCGAGGGCGTGGGAGTGAGGGAGAGTGAGGGCGTGGGAGTGAGAGTGAGGGAGAGCGAGGGCGTGGGAGTGAGGGAGAGCGAGGGCGTGGGAGTGAGAGTGAGGGAGAGCGAGGGCGTGGGAGTGAGAGTGAGGGAGAGCGAGGGCGTGGGAGTGAGGGAGAGCGAGGGCGTGGGAGTGAGAGTGAGGGAGAGCGAGGGCGTGGGAGTGAGAGTGAGGGAGAGCGAGGGCGTGGGAGTGAGGGAGAGTGAGGGCGTGGGAGTGAGAGCGAGGGCGTGGGAGTGAGAGTGAGGGAGAGCGAGGGCGTGGGAGTGAGAGTGAGGGAGAGCGAGGGCGTGGGAGTGAGAGTGAGGGAGAGCGAGGGCGTGGGAGTGAGAGTGAGGGAGAGCGAGGGCGTGGGAGTGAGGGAGAGCGAGGGCGTGGGAGTGAGAATGAGGGAGAGCGAGGGCGTGGGAGTGAGAGTGAGGGAGAGCGAGGGCGTGGGAGTGAGAGTGAGGGAGAGTGAGGGGGTGGGAGTGAGAGTGACGGAGGGCGAGGGCGTGGGAGTGAGAATGAGGGAGAGCGAGGGCGTGGCAGTGAGAGTGAGGGAGAGTGAGGGCGTGGGAGTGAGGGAGAGCGAGGGCGTGGGAGTGAGAGTGAGGGAGAGCGAGGGCGTGGGAGTGAGAGTCAGGGAGAGCGAGGGCGTGGGAGTGAGAGTGAGGGAGAGCGAAGGCGTGCGAGTGAGAGTGAGGGAGAGTGAGGGCGTGGGAGTGAGAGTGAGGGAGAGCGAGGGCGTGGGAGTGAGAGTGAGGGAGAGCGAGGGCGTGGGAGTGAGAGTGAGGGAGAGGGAGGGCGTGGGAGTGAGGGAGAGGGAGAGTGAGGGCGTGGGAGTGAGAGTGGGGGAGAGGGAAGGCGTGGGAGTGAGAATGAGGGAGAGGGAGGGGGTGGGAGTGAGAGTGAGGGAGAGTGAGGGCGTGGGAGTGAGAGTGAGGGAGAGCGAGGGCGTGGGAGTGAGAGTGAGGGAGAGTGAGGGCGTGGGAGTGAGAGTGAGGGAGAGCGAGGGCGTGGGAGTGAGAGTGAGGGAGAGCGAGGGCGTGGGAGTGAGAGTGAGGGAGAGCGAGGGCGTGGGAGTGACTGTGAGGGAGAACGAGGGCGTGGGAGTGAGAGTGAGGGAGAGTGAGGGCGTGGGAGTGAGAGTGAGGGAGAGCGAGGGCGTGGGAGTGAGAGTGAGGGAGAGCGAGGGCGTGGGAGTGAGAGTGAGGGAGAGCGAGGGCGTGGGAGTGAGAGTGAGGGAGAGCGAGGGCGTGGGAGTGAGAGTGAGGGAGAGCGAGGGCGTGGGAGTGAGAGTGAGGGAGAGCGAGGGCGTGGGAGTGAGAGTGAGGGAGAGCGAGGGCGTGGGAGTGAGAGTGAGGGAGAGCGAGGGCGTGGGAGTGAGAGTGAGGGAGAGCGAAGGCGTGGGAGTGAGAATGAGGGAGAGCGAGGGCGTGGGAGTGAGAGTGAGGGAGAGCGAGGGCGTGGGAGTGAGAGTGAGGGAGAGTGAGGGCGTGGGAGTGAGAGTGAGGGAGAGTGAGGGCGTGGGAGTGAGAGTGAGGGAGAGTGAGGGCGTGGGAGTGAGAGTGAGGGAGAGCGAGGGCGTGGGAGTGAGAGTGAGGGAGAGCGAGGGCGTGGGAGTGAGAGTGAGGGAGAGCGAGGGCGTGGGAGTGAGAGTGAGGGAGAGCGAGGGCGTGGGAGTGAGAGTGAGGGAGAGCGAGGGCGTGGGAGTGAGAGTGAGGGAGAGCGAGGGCGTGGGAGTGAGAGTGAGGGAGAGCGAGGGCGTGGGAGTGAGAGTGAGGGAGAGCGAGGGCGTGGGAGTGAGAGTGAGGGAGAGTGAGGGCGTGGGAGTGAGAGTGAGGGAGAGCGAGGGCGTGGGAGTGAGAGTGAGGGAGAGTGAGGGCGGGGGAGTGAGAGTGAGGGAGAGCGAGGGCGTGGGAGTGAGAGTGAGGGAGAGTGAGGGCGTGGGAATTAGAGAGAGGGAGAGCGAGGGCGTGAGAGTGAGGGAGAGTGAGGGCGTGGGAGTGAGGGGAGAGTGAGGGGCGTGGGAGTGAAAGTGAGGGAGAGTGAGGGCGTGGGAGTGAGAGTGAGGGAGAGTGAGGGCGTGGGAGTGAGAGTGAGGGAGAGCGAGGGCGTGGGAGTGAGAGTGAGGGAGAGCGAGGGCGTGGGAGTGAGAGTGAGGGAGAGCGAGGGCGTGGGAGTGAGAGTGAGGGAGAGCGAGGGCGGGGAGTGGGGAGTGAGTGTGAGGGAAGTGAGGGCGTGGGAGTGAGAATGAGGGAG
Organism: Penaeus vannamei; assembly: GCF_042767895.1. Taxonomy (NCBI): domain Eukaryota; kingdom Metazoa; phylum Arthropoda; class Malacostraca; order Decapoda; family Penaeidae; genus Penaeus; species Penaeus vannamei. The sequence goes on along the minus strand of NC_091559.1, from coordinate 14,760,266 downwards.
AGCGAGGGCGTGGGAGTGAGAGTGAGGGAGAGCGAGGGCGTGGGAGTGAGAGTGAGGGAGAGCGAGGGCGTGGGAGTGAGAGTGAGGGAGAGTGAGGGCGTGGGAGTGAGAGTGAGGGAGAGTGATGGGCGTGGGAGTGAGAGTGAGGGAGAGCGAGGGCGTGGGAGTGAGAGTGAGGGAGAACGAGGGCGTGGGAGTGAGAGTGAGGGAGAGAGCGAGGGCGTGGGAGTGAGAGTGAGGGAGAGCGAGGGCGTGGGAGTGAGAGTGAGGGAGAGCGAGGGCGTGGGAGTGAGAGTGAGGAGAGCGAGGGCGTGGGAGTGGAGTGAGAGAGAGCGAGGGCGTGGGAGTGAGAGTGAGGGAGAGCGAGGCGTGGGAGTGAGAGTGAGGGAGAGCGAGGGCGTGGGAGTGAGAGTGAGGGAGAGTGAGGGCGTGGGAGTGAGAGTGAGGAGGAGTGAGGGCGTGGGAGGAGTGGGAGCGAGGCGTGGGAGTGAGAGTAGGGAGAGCGAGGGCGTGGGAGTGAGAGTGAGGGAGAGCGAGGGCGTGGGAGTGAGAGTGAGGGAGAGTGAGGGCGTGGGAGTGAGAGTGAGGGCGAGGGCGTGGGTAGTGAGAGTGAGGGAGAGCGAGGGCCGTGGTGAGAGTGAGGGAGAGCGAGGGCGTGGGAGTGAGGGAGAGCGAGGGCGTGGGAGTGAGAGTGAGGGAGAGTGAGGGCGTGGGAGTGAGAGTGAGGGA
>NC_091559.1:14752037-14754537 GCF_042767895.1 Penaeus vannamei | reverse complement strand
AAGTTATTTATTGTTTAATTTATTTATTGAGATATTGTTTTAACCCTTCTAATCTTTGTTATAATGACATGAAACCTTTATGAGTAAATATCTTATTTGTAAAGAATGTCTGTTTGTTAAATTATTTATAAATGTATAAATGTGTATGATTAGTGCGATTATCCTGAAAACCAAAGAAAGGTAACTGTAAATGATGGTGATTAAAGAATAAAAAAGATTCGATTTTAATTACCCTTTACTTTTATGTTATTGAGATTTGTACCTTATGTGACTTTATTAGAAATCTCTGTCACTCTTCATGGCAGTGAACATTTACGAATGTTTTTTTTCCCTAAGATACACTATCTACAATGAAGTATATTTACGTACATGTAATACACTCACATAGAAATGCATTCGTATAGATATGTATAAAGACAGAAATTGTACACACACGCGCGCGCACACGCACACACACAAGCACACACACCAATGACTACACCAACAACAATAACAACAATAGCAACACCAAAAACAAAAACAAAACGCACAAACACACTCATATCCCCAACCTCCTCATACACACAGCCGCACACATACTGCAGACCCGCCACACACATACGCACAAACTCATCACACCCACTGCGTTATGTAATCCGTAAAACACTCTCCTGCTTTACGATTTATGTTGGGAGTTTGTTGACTGACATAACGAAAAATTAGCACCTACAGCGTGACGCAAAGACCGCATGATTATAACGTTTTGCTACTCAAAGCGTTAACGTTGCTGTCACAAAACACGATGGGAACGGGAGAGAGAGCTACGGGGTCGGGGTGGGGGCGGGGAGGAAGATGAGGGGGAGAAGGAGGAGGAGGATGAGGATTAAAAAGAGAGAGGAGGAGGAGGAAGAAGAAGAAAGAGGGGGAGGAGGAGGAAGATGAGGGGGAGAAGGAGGATAAGGATGAGGAGGAGGATGAGGAGGAGAAGGAGGATGAGGAGGAGGAGGAAGAAGAAAGAGGGGGAGGAGGAGGAGGAGGAGGAGGAAGGTGAAGGGGGAGGGGAGGAAGAGGGGAAAGGGTGAGAGGGAGGGTGAGAGGGGCGGGGAGGAAGATAAGGGGGAGAAGGAGGAGGAGGAAGAGGAGGAGGAGGAGGAGGAAGGTAAAGGGGAGAAGGGGAGGGGGAGGGAGTGGGGAGGAAGATGAGGAGGAAAAGGAGGAGGAGGAGGAGGAGGAAGGTGAAGGGTAGAAGGGGGAGAGGGAGGGAGAGGAAAGGAGAATGAGATGGAGGAGGAGGAGGAGGAGTGGGAAGAGGGGTGAAGAGAAAAGGTTTAAGAGTGGGAGGGGGGAGCAGGAGGAGTTGGGGGAGGAGGAGGAAGCGAGGGGAGGAGTTGAAGGAAGGGGATGGGGATGAAGATGAGGAGGAGAGGAAGGAGGGGGAAGAGGAGGAGAGGAGAAGAGGAGAAGGAGAGGAAGGGAAGAGGAGGAGGAGGGGAGGGAGGTGAAGGGGAGGAAAGGTGGAGGGGGAGGAAGGAGGGGGTAAGGCAGGAAAAGGAGGAGAAGGATGAGGAGGGGGGGAATGAAGAGGAGGAGGTGAGGAGCAGGAGAAGGAGGTGGAAGGGAAGGAGGAATAGGAGGAGGAGGGGGTAAGAAGGAAGAGGAAGAGGAAGAAGAGGAGGAGGAAAAGGGGAAAGAGGAGGAGGAATAATGATAATGATAATAATGATAATAATAATAATAATAAGAGGGAAGAAGGAGGAGCGGGAAGAAAGAGGCAACACACAGGAAGAAGAGAGAGAGAGAGAAAAAAAAAGATAGACAGATAAATAGATAGAGAGGGAGAGAAAGAGATAGACAGAGGAAGATCGAGAAATAAGACAACATACCCGTAGCTCAAAACAAATGCACACATTGAGACCCTGACTCAGGAAAAATAACCTTGAAATTCACATAAAAAGAAGCAAGCGGATGTAGGGGCATACAAACGCTAATGACGAGAAATTAGGAAAACAAATAATATAACGACTTCTCAAAAAAAAAAAAAAAAAAAAAAAAAAAAAAAACGAGCAACAGCAAAACAGCAAAAAAATACAAAGGAGATACGAAGAATGAAAAAATAAGAATAAAAATAAAATAAAAAGAAAGGAAGAGGGAAAGAAGAAAGAAGGGAAAGAGAAATAATGATAGTAACAATTAAGAAAATAGTAGTGGTAATAATAGAAGCAATGATAATGGCAAAGGGAATTAAAATAGTAATGTAAATAATAAAAAAAACAGTGATAATGATAATTATAACAATACTATTAGCAATAATGATGATAATGATAATAATAATAATAGTGTTAATAATGATAATAATGATAACAACAGCGATAAAAATAGTAATGATAATGATAACAATAATGATGATTATTATAACAATCATAATCATTATAATAATGATATTGATAACTATGATGATAATGATAATGATGATAATGATAATGATAATAAAGATAATGATGACAATAGTAATGATAATAGT
>NC_091559.1:14719537-14724537 GCF_042767895.1 Penaeus vannamei | reverse complement strand
CTCAGTCTCGGCCAGGTACTTGTAGTGATCTGTTCTACCTCGCTCGGAAGCTCGTCCGTGTCCCCTTCGCCCCGTTTTCTACAGGTAAGCTGAATGCGGAGAACGAGACAGTAGGAAAAGAGAGAGAGAGATAGAGAGGAAAACGTATTTTTTCTTGTGTGTGATTTTTAGGATATGCCAGAATAGAGAGGAAGGGGGAGGGGGAGGGGGTGGGGAGAGGGGACAATGGTACCAAGGTGCACGTGTCCTCCCAGCTGGTGAATCTGTCGTGGCCAAGTGCTTTTCCATCTTCGGTTGTTGTCCGCCAAACGTCTGGTTGTGGTTGGAGGTAAGTGGCTGGCTCCTTCACTCTGTGGCTGTTAGATGGGATGTTTAATAAGCTTTCTTTTCTCCTAGTCTAATTTCTCCACTGGGAGGCTGTCACTCTCTCTCCCTCTCTCTCTCTATCTCTCTCTCCCTCTCTCTGTTTCTCTCCAGTTTTCGTGTTGATTTATTTATTCATTGGCTTTCGTTCTTGTTCTTTTTCTGTCCCTTTCCTTTCTTTCTTTCCATTCTATCATTATCTCTTTGTTTCCCCTTTCCTCTTACCCCCTTTTTTTCTTTTTGTCTCTCTTCCCTTCCTTCATTTCATCTTTCATGTTGATTTTCCCTCTTTGTTATTCTGTCCCTGCCTTTTTTTCCAATTCTTCTTTTTTTATCTTTGTGTGTATTTTTTTTTTCTTCTGTCCTTCTGATATTTCCTCTTCATCTTTTTTCCCATTCTTTGTCTTTCTATTCTTTCCATCTTTCTCTTAATTTCATTTTTTCCTTCTTTATTTTGGCCCTTGGCATTTCCACTGTCATCCGTTCTGACTTTCCGAATTAACTAAATTATTTCCTTTAATCAGTTGTGAAAATGGAATTGCAAACGAAGGAAGAAAAAACATACCAATAAAAGATCCAATAAGACAAAGAAAATAAAAATAGCGTAATTACCACCATGATAAAAAAAACTATAAAGATAATCACACTAATGTTTATATCAACTAATCCAAATAATACTGAAAAAGAAAGAAATTAAGAATGAAAACAAAATGATAAGATAATTTCACTGGCACAACGCGTAATAAAGAGGCAACTTATCGGTTAAAGTAACACTCGAGGCAGTCACGGAGGGAGCGGGGCGTGGCTGCGGTGGAAATAAACAAGAACTTCAGCCATTGTCATAATCAGCTGTAAGAGACCAGGAGGATAAGGGATTTCCTTTTGGGATTTCTTTCTGGGAGCGAATGGGAGGGATGGGAGCGGTGTGTGTGACGGTGTGTATGTATCCTTAAGGTTTCTCTCTTTTCTTCTCTCTTTCTCGCTTACTTTCTTTCTATCTATCACACCCTCTTTCTCTATTACTTTCTCGCTCTTTCAGTCTTACTCTCTCTCTCTCTCTCTCACTCACACACTCTCTCTCTCTCTCTCTTTCTCTTTCTGTTCCTTCTTCTCCTCCAGTCTCCCTTTTCCCTCCATTTTCCGCCTCTTCCCGCTTTCTCTCTCTCTTTCTCTTTCTCTCCTCTTTCCCTTTCTGCCTCTCCCTTCTCACTTTCTCCCCCTCTCCCTACTCTCTCCCTCTTCCCCTCCCTTCCTCCTTCCTTCCGCGAAAAGTTGGTGAGCACTTAAACTATGATAATTGCAAGCATCAGCTGCACTTACTCTGCAAGCTCATTGGCTGCTGAGGCGATGACGTCACACCGAAGGCTTCGCTGTATCCGGTCAAGATGCCTTTTATCTGATCCATTTCCTCGCTGTTTAATTTCTCTTTGCGATTTTGTTCGTTGTGGTGACGGTAAGTTTGCAACGGCGAAGGAGATTTCAATCATGGCGTCGGTGGTGATCTGAAAACTTTAAGAAATACTGATGATGATGATATTTGATAATGATATTGGTATTAAAATAAGGATAATTGTGATGATAAGGGTATGAAGAACGCTAATGCTAATTACGATGATGAAATGATTGGAATAGGGATATTAATGACACTAATCCTACTACTATTATTACTACTACGACTATCACTATTATCATTAACGATAGTAATAATAGTATTGAGTATTGTAATAATGATAATAATGATAATGGTAATGATGACAATAATAGTAATGATAATAAGGATGATGGTGATAATAACAATAATAACAATAATAGTAAGGATAGTAATGATGATGATGATGACGATAATGATAATAATAAAAGTAATGATAATAATAATGATGATAATAATGATAATAGTGATAATGATAATGATTATGATAATAGTAATGATAATAAAGATAACGATAACAATAATGTCAATTATGATAATGATCATGATAATAAAAAACAATAATGATAAAAAAGCAATAATGATAGGGATAATAATAACAATATCAGTGATAGTAAGGATAATGATAATAAAAAGATGATAGCAATAATAACGTTGGTAATGATGATAACAATAATGATGACAATAACAGTGATGATGATAATAATAATAATAATGATGATGATAATGATAATAATAATAGTGATACTAATAAAAATAATAATGATAATAATGATAATGATATCAATAATGATAATAGTTATAATAATAAAAGTAATAACAATGATGATAATAAAGGTCATAATAAAAATAATAATAATAATAATGATAATGATAAAGATGATAATAATGATAATTATAATGATTAAAATAATAATAATGATAATAATAATAATAATAATAATAATAATAATAATAATAATAATAATAATAATAATAATAATAATAATAATAATAATGATAATAATGATAACGATAAAAATATAATAATAACAATAATAATGATAATAATAATAGGAATGATAATAATGATAATGATAATAGTAATGATAATAATGATAATAATAATAGTAATGATAATAATGATAATAATAATAGTAATGATAATAATGATAATGATAATAGTAATGATAATAATGATAATAATAATGATAACAACAATAATGAGGATGATGATGATAATAATAATGATAATGATAATAGTAATAATAGTGATGATGATTATAATAATAATGATAATGATAATAATGATAATGATAGTAATAATAATAACTATAATAATAATCACAATAGTAATAATAGTAAGGATAATGATAATAATGATAATGATAATGATAATAAAACAACAATGATGATCTGAATGATAATGACAGTTATAACAATAATGATGATAATAGTAATGATAATAATGATAATGGTACTACTACTACTACTACTACTATTACTATTACTACTAATAGTAATAACAACAATAATAATGATAATAATAAGATTAATGATGATAATAATGATAATGGTAATAATAATGATAATGGTAGTAATAATAACGCTGATAATAATGATAACAACAATGATGACAATAACAATAATGATAATAATAATAGTAACAATAATGATAATAATAATAATAATAATAATAATAATAATAATAATAATAATAATGATAATAATAATGATAATGATAATGTCAATATGATAATGATAGCGATGATAACTACAACAACAATGATAGAAGTAATGATAATATTGAGACTGATAATTTGAATGATAATGATGATGATAATGATAATGATCATTATGATAAAGCTAATGATGATGAAAATAATGATAATGATGACAATGATAATAGCAGTAGTGTAGAAGTAGCAAGGATAATGATAATGGTAATGATAATAATGGTAGTTATAATAATGGTAATAAAAAAATTATAATAATAATAATGATAATAATGATAATAATATCAATAATAATAATAATAATGATAATAATAATAATAATAATAATAATAATGATAATAATAATAATGATAATAATAATAATAATAATAATAATAATAATAATAATAATAATAATAAAAACAACAATAATAATAATAATAATAATAATAATAATAATAATAATAATAATAATAATAATGATAATAATAATGATAATAATAATAATAATAATAATGATAATAGTAATGATAGTAGCAGTAATGATAATGATAATAATAATGATGATAATAATAATAGTAATGATAATAATCATAACAAGAACAAGAACAACAAGAACAATATGAACTACAATAAGGACAATGATAATAATAATCATACCAATAACAATGAAAATGACACTGATATTGATAATAATGATGAAAATAGTAACATAATTGATAATGACAGTAATAGTAATAATGAAAATATTGATAATAATGATAATGATAACAGGAAAGATAATAGCAGTATCACTAATGATAATAGTACTAATAATATTAGTAATCAAAATCGTAATTATAATGATAATCATAGTGATGATAACAATAATGCTGATTATATTTGTAAGTCATAGTCATAATACTAATAACAGAAATAACAATAATGATAGTGAAATTAGTAACAATAATAACGATAATAATAATGATGATAATAATGAAGATAATAATAATAAAGATAATGATAATGGTAATAAAGTTGATGATGACAATGATAACAATAACAATAATAAGAATGATGATGATAATAACAGTAATCATAATGATGCAAATAATTATGATGGTGTAAATCATGTTAATGATAATGTTGTTATCAGTAAAAGTAACAAAAATAATGCTTAAAATGGTAGTAATGATAATGATAAAATAAGAAATAGAAATGATGATAACAGTGATAGTGATGATACTGATAATTAGATAATAGTTATGATAAAAGCAATAATAACAATAGTAATAATGATAGTAATGATAATAGTTATGATAATATTAATGATAATGACAATAATAGTAATAATAATGGTAATGATGATAAAGATAATAAAAACAATAGTAATATTGGTGATGATTATCATGATAACGATAATTATGATGATGATGATGATAACCATGATGCTTATGAAATAATAATAATAATAATAAACAATACTTCAACAACTACTAATAATGATAATGATATTAATGACAATGATGATGGGG
>NC_091559.1:14712037-14714537 GCF_042767895.1 Penaeus vannamei | reverse complement strand
CGGGCCTCGCACATGTTCAACTGACTGGCCAAAAGTGATCAAAGTGAGGGTCATATTTACTGGAGAGAGAGAAGAGTTTATGTTGTAGTTATTGTTAGTCTGAAATGTAGGAAAACATTCGTTGTCACCATCATTGATGCTGTTATGATAGAAAATAAGGAATATTAATAATGATTTTGATGATCGTGATGATAGTAATGGCATTGAAAGTTACGACAAGAAAACAACAACAAAACATCAACAACAATAACAACACCAATACTAACACTAATATTAATGCAAACAATAGTTATAGCAGTGGTTATAATGGCCTTAGTAATTAGTGATGCTAATGTCGATGATGATAATGATAATAGTACTGTTGATAATGTTGATTATGCTGCTGCTGATAATGAAAATTATAGTAGTAATGTCAATGATAATGATGATATTAGTGGTTAGAAAAGGATAATGATATGGTAATAATGATAAGTGATAATGATAATGATGATAGAAGTGATAATAATTATTATGATAACAAATATAACAAATGAAGAAAAACAACAAAACAAAAACAGAAACAAAAACGAAAGCAATAATAGTAGTGATGATATTGATAATGATAACGACAATGATAATAACAATAATTATAATAGCAATGATAATAAAATACTAATTATAATAATAGTAGTCATAATAATGATGATAACGATGATAATGATAATTATACCGACAATGAGGATGCTAATAATGATATCAGTGATAGTAATATGGATAGTGATGATAATTTGATAATAATGATAACGATAATGATAATAATAATAATGACAACAATAGCAATAATAATGATAATAGTGATAATGATAATAATGATAATAACGATGATAATAGTAGTAATAATAAAAATAATAATTATGATAAAAATGATAATGATGATAATTATAATGATTATAATAATAATAATGATAATAATAATACTAATGATGATGATAATAATAATGATAATGATGATAATAATAATAATGATAATGATGATAATAATAATAATGATAATAATAATAATAATGATGATAATGATAATAATAATGATAATAGTAAAGATAATGATAAACGTGATAAAAAATAATGATAATAATAATGCTGTTTGAGTGAAGTAATTCTACAGTAGACGGATTGTTCGTTTTTTCCTATATATTCCCCCTATCCCCTGTGTTCTTGGGGGACACGTGGGGAATCGGGGGTTTTAGGGGGGGGGGGGCGTACCTGCGATCGCCGTGCTTCCCTAGCCGCCACGACCAACGGTGACAGGCCTACTGGTGAAGTGTATCAATGCACCATACAGTGACGTCATAGCAAATTATATCAATCGTAAAATATGATTAGACAACAGATAAATTTCTTTGATTAATGGAATATACTAGTATTTTATTTTAGTTATGGACAAAGTATGGCAAGAATGCGTGAAATTACTCTAACATGTTCTTCAACCGAGAGAGAGTAGCGCTCGTACTACTTTCTTATGAGTTGCACGGTTTGTTTACATTGACCGGCTCCTTTATTTTGTTTTTGTAGCGTTTTTGTGTATTTCCGCCTTTTAAATTTGACTTTCTCGATTACTTTGCATGTTGTTCTTCCATCTTAGTAGCATTTCATGTTTGTTTACAAAAAATTATATATCCTCTAGATTAACCTAGAATGATAACAACAATAATAATGATAATGGTCATAATGCTACTGCCACCAGTAATGTTGATATTGACGATAATGAGGAGGACGAGGAAAAGGATGATTATGATGATCATGATTATAATTACGATGATAATGATAATAACCATCAACATGAATAATTATTACCAGTTGTGTTACCATTTCATTACTGTTTTTTTCCACTCATCGAATATTTATGATTGTAAATAAAACTAGAGATGTGACCCTTTATTAATAGTGATAGCAATTACATATGTGCTCTGTCACTCAACTTACTATTGTGTATGTAACTTTACCCTCTCTTCATTTTACCCTATCCTGTTTTATCACATGCATAATTATCCATTGATTCGGATGTTATATGTAATTATCAATGTAACATCCATCCCTTGCCCATTTCCTTCATTTTTTCTTTCCCCTTTTCTCCTACACTTTCCTCTTCCATCTACACTTTTGCATCCTTCTCCCCTTTTCCCTTAATTTTTTTCTTCTTTTACTTCAATTTCTAATTATTTATTTTCCCTTCTTGTTCCCCTTCCTTCTCTATTTCTTTTTCCCCCTCTCTCTCCTCCTCATTCCTTCTACCTGTTCTGTCCCTTTCCCTCCCTCCATTTCCCCAACAAGCTTCCCCCTTCACTCCTCTTTATTTCCCCATCCCACCTCCATTTCCCCTTCCTCCCTCTTTCCTCACAACTCCCACAACCTCCCCCCTCCCCCTTCCCTAACGTCCTCCCCTCCTCCATCACCTCCCCCTCCCCCTTCACCGCAACCTCCGCCCTCCCCCTCCCACTTCACCGCAACTTCCGCTCTCCCC
>NC_091559.1:14669537-14677037 GCF_042767895.1 Penaeus vannamei | reverse complement strand
TCACAGCAAGAGTTGCGTCATAGTTCACTGTAACAGCCTGGCAAGCACACCCAGTTTTTACCTCAACACAGAAACAACACGAAGGCTTTTTCTGAGAAAGAACGTAAATGCGTGTTCTGTCGCTTGGGGGAATTACGAAAGCATTCCTTCCCGAAAGCAGGCGCAGGCACTATAATGGGAATATAAAAAAGAGGGCGGGATAAAGCAAAGGAAATGAGGAAAGACAGAAAAAGATATTGACATTCTGGGATCATGCCATGCCATTGCCACTATTATTACAATAAGGACAACACCAATAATGATAGTGACGATAAATGATAATAACGGTAATAATAACACTAATGATAAAAATGATCGCGATAATGATAAGAAATAATGATAGTAATAATAATTATTATTATAATGATGGTAATGATAATACGAATAATCATGAAAATGATAATAGTGATACTAATAATGATGATGGCTAAAGTAATAATGAAAGTAGTAATAAAAATCATAGTGGCGATCATGATAATAATGATAATGACTATCAATACTATCATCATTATCAATATTAGGGTTTTGTTATCATTATCATTATCATTGTTACTATCATTATTATCATTACTATTATCATCATTGCTATTAACGTAATTGATACTATTTTCATCATCATTATTATTGCACTCTCATTATCATACTATTACTATCATTACTATTAATATCAATATCATTATTATCTTCATCCTCATCATTATAGATTTTTAATCTATTGTCATTATCATCATTGCTATTATCATTATTATCATTTTTGTTATTACTACTATCGTTATCATTACCATTATCAATATATTTATCACTGTAATTAGTATCATCATCATCATCATCATCATTATTATTATTATCAGTATTACCATCAACATTGTTATTAATATCATAATTATTATTACTACAACAATGTCCTTCGAAGCATTTTGTTTAATTGTGAGTTGATTATTAAATTCGTCCAGAAAAGTTCGAACTGAAAAGCTTTCTCAGGGAAAAAAATATTTTCATTAACCTTAGCTGCATATACAATCACAGTTATACGGATATGGGAATATCTTAACTATCTGATTTTTTAAACATTTTTATAAGGCCTTGGACCCCTACCCCCCCCCCTCCAAAAAAATGGAGGTCCAAAAATATACACTTATAGTCCTGACAGCAATAATAATGCTTATAATGATAATAATGATATCATAATAATAACAATAATAGTAATGATAATGATAAAAATGATAATACTAACAACGATAATAATGAAAATTAAAATAATATCAATGGTAATGAAAAAACGATAAAATGATAATAATAAAAATTATAGTATTATTAATGGTGATGATAATGGTGCTAATCATGATTATAATGATAATTATAATAAATGCAACAATAATAAAAGTGACAGTATTAAAAATGATGATAATGATGGTGACAACGATAATTGTGATAATAATGATAATAATCATGATAGTAATAATGATAATGATAATAATAGAGGTAATAATGATAATGATAATGATAATCATAACAATAATAATAATAATGATGATAATAATAGTGGTAATGATAATCATTATCATCATTGTTATCATAATTGTTATCGTATTTGTCATTATTACTATTATTTTTTTTTGCTATCATTATTAATATTTTTATGATGATTATCGTCATTATCTATATCTTCATCATCATCATTACTGTTATCATCATTATTAGCATTATCATCATTTTCATGAATATTATCGCTTTCATCATTTTCATGATTATTTTTATTATCATTATCATTTCTAGCATTGTCATAGCCATCATGGTTATTATCCTTTCGTTATCATTATTATTATTACTATTATTATTATTATTCAAATTATTATCATTATTTATTTATACTATAATTTTCATTATTATTATGATTAGGATTATTATTATTGTTATTCATTATCATCATTATTATCATTATTACCATTATTATTAGTAGTATCATCATTATCATGATTTCCATTATTATCATTATCATTACCTCTATCATTATCATCATTGTTATTATTATTGTTATTATTATTATTTTCATCATTATCATTGTTAATATCACCATTATTATTACTGTTATTGTTGTTGTTATTATTATCATTATCATTATTACAATTATTATCATTGCTATTGTCATCATTACTTTTAATGTTATTAACGCTGATATTACTCTTTATCATTACTCTTTATGAGTTATCATCTTAATTATTATTATTATTGTAATAATTATTTTTATTATTAACATTATTATCATTTTCATAATTATTATTATTATTACTATTGTCATTATTATCATTATCATTATCATCACTATCTGTATTATTATCATTGTTATTATCATTATCATCATTGTCATAATTATCAATGTTATTATTGTATAAATAAATAATAATTATTATCAATATTATTGTTATTATTATCATTATCATCATCATCATTATAATGGTAATCATTATGATTACCATTATAATAACAATCATTATTATTTCCATTATAATGATAATCATTACTATTATCCTTATTATCATTATTAATATCATTATTATCATCATCACGGTTATTATGATCATTATCGTTGTTTTTGTAATTATCATTTTCACCTTTAATATAATTATCAGTACTATTGATTTCATTTTTGTTATCATCATCATATCTATCAGCATTAGTACTATCATTATTATCTTAGTTAATATCATAGTAATTCCTATTATTATTTTCATCATCTTTCATATTATCATCACTATCATTATCATAGTTATCGACAGTATCATCATTCTCATTCTTCACGGCCGGTTGCCCTTCTCAGTCGACTCAGCTGTGAATGAGGACCGGTATGCTGACATCAACATGTTGGGGTCAAAGTCAGGGTGGGGAGGGACTGGCCACCCGACCGCATCATCCCGCGGCTGAGTATGCATACCTCATACATCCTCTTGGATAAGGGACTAACTCTGACTTTAGTAGTATCAGTATTAGTAGTAGTAGGAGTAGTAGTAGTTGCTGTTGTTGTAGAAGTTATTATAGCAGTAGTAATAGTAACAGTACTATTGTTGCAATTGTTAGTTTTTTTATTATTATGAATATTTTATTATTATAAATATTTTTGTTATCATTATTGTTTTCATCACCATTATCGCCATTATCATCATCATCAACATAGGTATTATTATTGGTATTATTATTATAATTATTTTCATCATCATCATCACTACCATTTTGATCTATGTTACCCTCATTAATACCACCATTAAAAATGTTAATCATGCTACAACTACAAAACCCCTATCTCGCAGCCGCTCAGAAAAAACAGCAAAAAATTCTTTCCTAGGAATTGGTGTAAATGCAGGCTCTGTAAATCGGGCTCTTATGTAACCAAGATTTCCTAAAAGCAGTCACATGCAATACTCCCAAAGAAAAAAAAAGAAAGAAAAAAGAAGGAAAAAATAAAGGAAAAAAAGAAAAAAAAAATGAAAGGAAAAAGCATGAAAGAAAAGTGATATATAAATATGTATGCGTACACACAAACACACATACACGTATATACATATGCATACATACATATATATATATATATATATATATATATATATATATATATATATATATATATATATATATATATATATATATATATATATATATATATATATATATGTGTGTGTGTGTGTGTGTGTGTGTGTGTGTGTGTGTGTGTGTGTGTGTGTGTGTGTGTGTGAGACAGACATACACACACACACACATATATATATATATATATATATATATATATATATATATATATATATATGTGTGTGTGTGTGTGTGTGTGTGTGTGTGTGTGTGTGTGTGTGTGTGTGTGTGTGTGTGTGTGTGTGTGTGAATACATACATACACACAAACAAACAAACACACACACACACACATATATATATATATATATATATATATATATATATATGTATATATATGTATATATATGTATATATATATATATATATACATATATATATATATATATATATATATATATATATATATATATATATATATATATATATATGCATACACACACACACACACACACACACACACACACACACACACACACACACACACACACACACACACACACACACACACACATATATATATATATATATATATATATATATATATATATATATATATATATATATATATATATATATATATATATATATATATATATATATATATATATATATATATATATATATATATATATATTATATATATATATGCATATATATATATATATATATATATATATATATATATATATATATATATATATATATATATATATATATATATATATATATATATATATATATATATATATATATATATATATATATATATATATATATATATATATATATACATACACACACACACACACACACACACACACACACACACACACACACACACACACACACACACACACATGCACACAGTTTCCTTTTTTCACATGTAAGCAATGAGAAAGTCCAAAAAACACAGAAGGCAGAAACATGAAACTTTGTATATGTGTTTATGGTTATCATTATCATTATTATTATCACAATCATTAATGTTATCACCATCATCATTATTATTATCATTATTATCATAGTTTTTAATTATTATTGTTATCATCATCATTATCATTATCATTATTATTATTATTATTATTATCTTTATTATCATTATTACTATTATTATTATCATTATTATCATTGTTATTATTATTATTGTTGTTATCATGACAATAATGATAATAGTGGTAATAACTATCATTATTACTATTGTTGTTATAATAATTTTTATAATTGTTATTGTTACTATTATCATTACTATAATTCTTATTCTCCTTATTACTACTATTCTAATGCCTCCCTCCCCCCTCCCCTCTAATTCTCTCCTTCCCTTCATCTCTACTTCTCGTCTTCTTTCGCTCTACTTGTGTCTTTCTCTCCTCTTCCTCCTCTCCGTCCTTTCCCTCTTCCTTCTCAGTTCTCTCCTCCTGCTCTCCTTTCCCCCTTTCCCTTGTCTCTTCTCTCTTTCATTATACACCTTCCCATATCATTCCCTTCTTTTGACCTTTTCTTCGTCTCTCCTCTTTACCGTTCCCCTCTCCCTCTCTTTTTAATTTGCTTAAACCTCCATTATTATTCTTTTTATCTTATTATCATTGTTATCATTTTTTATTATTCTGTTATTATTAAGCCTCTATTACTGTTCCCTTTCTCTTTTTTATTCGCTTAAACATCTACTTTCGTTATTCCCAGAGTTGTGACTTCATCCTTACCTCCCCTCTCTCTCCTCTCTCCTCACTTTCCTTTCCACTTTCCGTTCTTCTCGCCCCCTCTCTCTCCTTTCTTTTTCCCTGCCACTTCTTTTAGTTCTGTTCCTACATTCTTCTTTTATTACTTAGCATCCTCCGCCTCCTTACAATCATCCTCCCTCCTTCTAACGTTACTTTCTCCTCCTCCTCCTCCCTCTCTCTCGCCTCTCCTTCGCTCCCCATTCTCCTATACGTTCTGTCAACTTCTCACCCTCACCCTCTCTCGCCTCTTGGTTGCTCCCCATTCTCCTATACATTCTATCATCTCCTTCTCCCTTTCTGTTTTTTCCCCTTTGCGCTATATCAACCTCTCCTTTCTCATCTTCAATCTCCTTTCTTTATTTTACTTCGTTGTATCCTTCTTTTCCTTCTCTCTCCTCTCTCTCTATGCTGCACCCCCCTCCTCCTTCTCCTTCTTCTCTCCCCATCTCCCTATGTGCCTCCCTTCTAGCACTGCACTACCTGTCCTCCTACCATGTTGCCTCTTCCTTCTCTTCTTCCTCCTCCTCCTCCTCCATCTCCTTCCTCACTTCTCGATCTACGTCGTATTTTCCTTCTCCTCTTTATCCCTATGTCCATTTCCCCAATCCTTTCCTTATCGCGTTTCCTCCTCCTCTTCCTCTTTTCCTTCCACGTTCCATCCTCCTCCTTCCCCTCTTCCCTCTTTCTCCCTGTGCCCCCGCATATGCTGCATCACCCCCCCCCCCACCTCGCCCACCCCGCCCCTTCGATGTTCGGGCGTCCACGGGCGTGTTCCTGACAGAGGCGCAGCGCCCTTGGGTCTGCGTCTTGTAATTGTGGGAGGGGAGGGATAGGGGAAAGGGGGGAGGGGAGGGGGATGGAGGGAAGGAGGGAAGGATAGGGGAAAGGGGAGAGGGGGAGGGGGATAGGGAAAAGGGGGGAGGATGGAGGAAGGGGGATAGGGAAGGGGGGGGGAGGGGGGAGGGGGGGGAAGGGGGAGGGAGGGGGGGATAGGGAGAAAGGGGGAGGGAGGAGGGGGATGGAGGGAAGGGGGATAGGGGAAAGGGGGAGGGGGGCAAAGGAAGGGGGGGAGGGGGATGGAGGGAAGGGGGGAGGGGAAGGGGAGGAGGGGGACGGGAAGGAAAGGGGGAGGGAGGGGAGGGGAAGGGGATAGGGAAAGGGGGAGGGGAGGGGATAGGGGAAAGGGGGAGGGGAGGAATAGGGGAAAGGGGGAGGGAGGGGGATGGAGGGAAGGATAGGGAAAGGGGAGAGGGAGGGGATAGGGAAAAGGGGGGAGGAGAGGGGGATGAGAGGAAGGGGAGGGGAGGGAATAGGGGAAAGGGGAGGAGGGGGATGAAGGGAAAGGGGGAAAGGGGAAAGGGGGAGGGGGATGGAGGGAAGGGGGGATAGGGGAAAGGGGAGGGTAGGGGAATAGGGGAAAGGGAGAGGGGAGGGGGATGGAGGGAAGAGTGGGATAGGGAAAGGGGGAGAGGGGAGGGGATAGGGAAAGGGGAGGAGGAGAGGGGGATGGAGGGAAGGGGGAGGGTGATAGGGGAAAGGGGGAGGGGAGGGGGATAGGGAAAGGGGGGGGAGGGGGATGAAGGGAAGGGGGAAAGGGGGAAAGGGGGGAGGGGGATGGAGGGAAGGGGGGAGATAGGGGAGGGGAGAGGGGATAGGGAGAAAAGGGGGAGGGGAGGGGGATAGGGAAAGGGGGAGGAGAGGGGGATAGGGGAAAGGGGGAGGGGATGGGGAGGAGGGAAGGGGGATAGGGAAAGGGGGAGGCGAGGGGGATAGGGGAAAGGGGGAGGAGGGGATGGAGGGAAGGGGGAGGGGAGGGGGATAGGGGGAAAGGGAAGGGGAGGGGGATAGGGAAAGGGGAGGGGGAAGGGGATGGAGGGGAAGGGGAATAGGGGAAAGGGGAGGAGCAGAAAGGGAGGGGGAGGGGGATGGAGGGAAGGGAGATGGAGGGAAGGGGGAGGGAGGGGTGATGGAGAGAGGGGGAGGGGAGGGGATAGGGGAAAGGGGGAGGGATGGGGATGGAGGGAGGAAGGGGGAGGGCTGATGGAGAGGGAAAAGGGGGATGAATAAAGAAGATGGGGGAAGAGATAATGGAATAGTGGCGAAAAGGAAAGGGGAGTAGT